>NW_015167638.1:28764-41239 GCF_001447785.1 Gekko japonicus
CCCCCCCCGTGACGGTATCGTCCAGGTTACTGAGGGACCAGAGGTTAACCGGATTCTTCTGTGGGCACCCCCTTTCCTCTTCCCAGAGGACCCTCTCACAAAAGCCGCCCACGGAGCAAGGCCAAGGTCCGGCTGCTCTCCTTCCGCTTCAGTCCACGGTAAGCCCTGCGGGCTGGGGAAGGAGTCGAGGATGAGGGGGCGTGGGCCCCCGAAGGTCACAGCAGGAAGAACAGAGCACCGAGCAGGGAGCAACTGCAGCCCGGGGGGACGATCCTGCCCAGGGCCAGGTCCTGTGTCCACATGCAAGGCCCCGTCTCAGGGCTGCCTGCTCTGGAAATCCTTCCCCCCTTTAATCTGGGGAAGGGCTCCCCGACGCTGGAAAGAACGGACTGGTTCTTCTCTGCATGCTTGCTCCTGTCGCCTGGTATCCTGCCAGTAGGATGGATGGCTGTTAAGCACCAGCTGCGGAATTCACCTCCTCCACCACCGCCACCACTCACCCAGGAGAGGGAAAGTCCTCTTTCTCCCCCCTCCACAACTAACAGCAGGCCATGACCAATGGTGACAACCCCCCCACACACACACACATACATGGGGTCTGAGCTTCTGCCTTATCAGTTGCAGCTGCACAAGATTATTTAAAAGCTACAGCAAAATAAGCCGACAGAGAAGAAGAAGAAGAAGAAGAAGAAGAAGAAGAAGAAGAAGAAGAAGAAGAAGAAGAAGAAGAAGAAGAAGAAGAAGAAGAAGAAGAAGAAGAAGTGAGGTAGGTGGGGCTGAGAGAGCTCTGACAGAAACTGCTCTTGGGAGAACAGCTCTGAAAGAACCTGTGACTGACCCACGCCCACATAAGAAGAAGAAGAGGAGAAGAGATTGAAATTATACCCCACCCTTCACTACCCAAAGGTGTCTCAGAGCGGCTTACAAACTCCTTTTCCTTCCCCTCCCCACAACAGACACCCTGTGAGGTAGGTAGGTGGGGCTGAGAGAGCTTTGACAGTAACAGCTCTTTTTCCAAGGACAGCTCTTGTCAGAACTAGGGCTTGCCCAAGGTCATCCAGCAGCTGCAAGTGGAGGAGTGGGGAATCAAACCCGGTTCTCCCAGATTGGAGTCCACGCACTTAACCACTACACCAAGCAGGGCTACCTACTGAAACAGGCCCCGGCAGATAAGCGGGCCTCACCCCTTGTCTCTCCCCACTAGAGAGGGGCTCCTCCGTCTGCTCGCAAGAAGGTTCCCGGGCTCTGCATATCCCCTGGGGAGGCGGGAGTTGTGAGGACAGCGCCAATCGTTTCTGGGTGGCTGTAACCAGCACCGGACAAGCTCCCTGGCACGGCTGTGCCCTAGCCTCACGCCCACTCAGCCCCTGGCACTCCCTCCCCATCTTGCTGTGCCTGTCAGCATTAACGCCCCTCCCCGTCCACCGCTGCCATGAGGGCAGCTTTCAGCCCAGCCTCCAGCCTGGGTCCTCCTCACCACCTTTCGCCAGCGCCAATTTATTTGTTTACTTACTTTATTTACATCCCACCTTTTCCCGCCTTTCTCTCCAAAGGGGGGGGGGGCCCAAACCCGCTCACCCTGTTCTCCTCTCCTCCATTATATCCTCACAACAACCCTGCGAAGCAGATTCGGCTTGAGAGAGGACTGGCTCAAAGTCATCTAGCAAGTTTCCATGGCACGAATGGGGATTTGAACCTGGGTCTGCCCGACACTAGTCTGGCACTCTTCACCACCACACCACACTGGCTCCGCAAGCTCCAGGCAGAGATGCCCAGCCAGAAGCACTGCCAGTTTCGCCCTGGGTAATATAACAGGGACGTTTCTCCTTTACTGACTACTATTAGTTGGCTCTTAATGGTTGATTATTTATTACCATTTTAATTGAAGGTTTCGGTTTGTACAGGCTGCCTCAGAGCCACTAGCTGAGAGTCCTGGAGGGTATATTTGGAACGAATCAATAGCTATAAAAGCACTGGGCTCCCAAGTGAAGGGGCTTTTCCGTGGTGGGGGCCGGCCTGAGATTTGCCACCACTGTTCGGAAGCTGTGCCGTCTGACCAGGGCTGTACAGCACGAATCTTTTTCTAAACGGTCCCAGTCGGCCCTGGCTATACCCGTTCTAAGATTCCCACATTTCCCCCATTTCCCGTCTTGCTGAATTGCAGTGAGATTTATTTGTGGGAGGCACCCCCATATCTGAGAGGGCACAACCCCCTCCGGCACGAGGACCGACCTCCCGCTCAAGCGGCACCCAAGAAGAGCGCCCGCCCCCCGTCCCCACTTTGCAAGCGTTAGACTCTCCCTCCAAAGTGGCGGCTCACCTGCAGCACGGAGTGTCCGATGGGGCTGTTCTCTGACAGCTCCGCCTCATACAGGGGCTTCTCGAACTTGGGGGCGTTGTCGTTCATGTCCAGGATGGTGATGCGCAGCAGGGCGCTGCTGGCCCGCGGGGGGCTGCCCCCGTCCTGCACTTTGATGGTGAGGTCGTAGGACTCGGACTGCTCCCGGTCCAGGTTGCCCATGACGATCAGCTGCGGCTGCTTCTCGTCTTGGTCCTCGGCCACCTGCAAGCCGAAGAGCTTCTGGGCGTCTGAGCCGGGCATCAGCTCGTAGGAGGCCACGCCGTTGGCGCCGGTGTCGCGGTCCATGGCCAGCGGGATGGGGAAGAGCGCCCCGATGTTGGTGTTCTCGGGGATGGCCAGCGTGATGACGGGGGAGGCAAAGTTGGGGGTGTTGTCGTTGATATCCAGCACCTCGATCTGCCCCTCCAGCAGGCGCGGGCTGTTGCTCATCAGGTCCGTGATGGAGACCTCAAACTCTAGGAAACAGGGCTCCCCCGGGAAGAGCTGCTGGCACTCGCGCAGGCTCTCCCGGTCGATGGAGGTCTCGGTGGTGTAGATGTCGCCAGTCTTGCCATCCACACGCAGGTAAGGGGCCCCCACCTCCAGCTTGTAGAGGTGCCCCATGTCCGGGAAGCCGTAGTCTGCTGCCAAGCTGCCAATGAGGGTGTTTGGCGGCTGCTCTTCCTGCACTTTGTAGACCACCCGCGTCCCGGAGCCCAGGTAGGGGAGCTGGAGGAAGAGCCACAGGCCCAGGCAGGAAGCCAGCTGCTGCATGCCGAACCGTGGCGGGGCTGAAAGAGAGCAGAGACAGGGAGGGTGTTACGGAGAACCCAGCTCGCCGCCCGCCCTAATCTTTCTGCACAGCAGCAGGTCGGAGGCTCAGGGCTACAGCTGCGGTCTCCCGCAGAGCGGGCAAGACGCTTGCATGTGCCTCGCTGCCTCCTGGGAACAGGTGAACGGTGAGACGCCCCGGAGTGCCTGAGTAATAACCCCAGCCCCGATACCAGGTTGACCCCGCCTGCCTGTCACCGTACCAAGCCTCACCTGCCACCGCTCTGAACCTTAGTCATTGCAGGGAGGCCTGCAGCCCTGGGGGGAGAGGCGAGGAGGGAGGAGTCCGCCTGCAAAAGGCCATGCCGGCAACAGGCGGCTCCTTCTCCGGGACGGAGGTGCACGGCCACTAATCCAAGCGCAAACGGTTGAGGGCTTTGCTTCACAGGGAAACACCTCGCACGGCAGTCCCAAAGGAGCATGCTCACTTTCTTACCGCACACTAGGGTTGCCAGGTCTTACCTGGCCATTGGCAGGAGGGGGAGGCTTTCCAGATCCAGGCTGGGAAATGCCTGGAGATTTGGGGAAGGAGCTGGGGGGGACGGACAGGGACCTCAGTGGGGTACAATACCATACAGCCCATCTTCCCAAGCATCCACTTCCTGATCTCTGCAGCCTGGAGACAAGCTGTCATTTCAGGGGATCCCCAGGTCCCACGTGGAGGCTGGCATCCCTACCAAACGCTTTACTTCACACATACACTCCTGCCAATGCTACACACTGTTCTCTCTCTTACACATACCCCCATACATCCTACACAACACCACAACCAGTGTTCCCTCTAAGCTGAGTTAGTGTGAGCTAGCTCACATTTTTGTAGCCTCTGGCTCACACATTTTTGTCTTAGGAAGGATGGCTCCAGAGCAAACTAATTCATGCAGTAGCCAAATGGCTCGCTCACAACTTTAATGCTAGGAGCTCACAAGTGAAAATTTTGCTCACAAGACTCCACAGCTTAGAGGGAGCATTGCCCACAACTGTCCTTCATACTGTGTATACCACATAGAAGAAGAAGAGATTGGATTTATACCCCGCCCTTCACTACCCAACGGTGTCTCAGAGTGGCTTACAAACTCCTTCCCCTTCCCCTCCCCACAACAGACACCCTGTGAGGTGGGTGGGGCTGAGAGAACTCTTGACAGAAACTGCTCTTTTTCAAGGACAGCTGTGCCAGAGTTATGGCTTGCCCAAGGTCATCCAGCCAGGTGCAAGTGGAGGAGTGGGGAATCAAACCCAGTTCTCCCAGATTAGAGTCCACGCACTTAACCACCACACCAAACATAACTCACGTGATGAAGGTCGCTTGGGGGGGGGCAACAGTGGGAGGGCTTCTAGTGTCCTGGACCTCCTGATGGCACCTGGTATTTTTGGACACTATGTGACAGAGTGTTGGACTAGATGGGCCATTGGCCTGATCCAACATTGGCTTCTCTTATGTTCTTTACACTAAAATGGTCAATCCAGTAGGCAATTAATTACTAAAAGGCCTGTCTGGAACAGAAATGGGATCGTGGCCCTGTGGCAGAGTGGTAGGTGGTTCAACTGGGGGAAGGGCTTTTGGCACGTGGGCAGCTAGGCTGGCCTGGGCAAAATACTGGCGTGTGTCTTCAGTAGCTGCCTCTAATTTCTATTCTATTCCACAATCACTGGCTTTTATTGTGTGTTTCAATTTGTTGCATGGTTTGAGTTCGACGCTTTAGCCGCCTTAAGGTCTCACATGGGTAGAAAAGGCAGCCCCCGCAAGCTTCCCAAATCACCAAACCAGGTCCCACTAATTCCCACGGGAGCAACAGCATCAGGTTTCGCTCTTTAACATGGAGGCAGAATTTGCACCCAGTATGTGCGGGGAGTCCAGAAGGTGATAAGGAAAGTGACAGGAGCCAAGAGGAGGGCCCAGATCTAAGGACAGCCACTCGTGGCAATCCTCCCTACCCCTTCGGAAAGGCCCCATGGGACCACCTTTCCCAGAATGCCGTTCTGCCTAGGACTGCCAACCACCAGGGGGTGACTGGATCTCCAGGTGACAGGGACCAGAGTTCACCTGGAGAAAAGGGATGCTTTGGAGGTTGGACCATATGGCATCACACCCCATCTAAGTCCCTCCCCTCCCCGAACCTTGCCCCCCTCAGGCTCCACCCCCCAAACCTCCAGGTATTTCCCAACCGGGAGCTGGGAACCCTATTCCTGCCCCAGATTCCTCGAGGTGCCACCCGCCCTTCCGTCTGTCCCTCACGAAGGTAGCCGCTGACAGAGCCAGCCAGTTCTCCCCTGACAGAGACGGGGGAGGTGTCAGAAATAATTCTGTTTTTCGACCTCAGACACAGATACATTTTTGTCCCTCTCCCTCTCTCCCCCCCCCCCCCCCCCCAGTGGGATTTCTGTTCTGGTTTACATCCAGCATTCAGGCTACCATGTGGCAAAGGAAGGATCTGGAGTGACTTCTGTTGAGCGGAGACACGCTGCATCCCCGGCATAAATAATCTGTAGCATTCGCATAACGCTTTCGGGTGTTCCAAGGGTTTTGCTGATTATTTCAATAATCTGCCCGACAATCTTGCAAAGTAGATCAGGGTTATCACCCACAAATATGGCGGGGAGCTTGCTTAGTGAGTTCATGGCAACGACGAGGTTCCGACCAGGTTCTTCTTGGCTTACAGTTCAACATGGGCAGAGATTGAACCCTGAGGTTACTGTTTGCCTATCTGGCCACAGGTCACCTGCTGAATCTATCCCAGCTCCAATACCCTGGACTGCTGATTAGAGGAGAAATCAAATCTCTATCCATTTAGCCCTATCACACTCCCAGGAAGATCTTCTACTTAGTACAGCTCCGGGGACAACAATTAGCCATGGCCTATCATTACCCGAACAAGATGGGAGGGTCTCAGCCCACACAGCCCCCCCCCACCCCATAGACTGCTCAGTAATTAACGCCAACCACTTTGGGGACGAGCCACACCAGAATCACAAACTACGGTTGTTCTCTTGACTCCAAACCAGGATTCTAAACTGGCTTGTGAGCCTGAAGGAGCGACAAACTGCGGTTGCTCCCTCAAAGCAATGGTCTTTCATTCCTGGAAAGGGAAGCGGAAGGGAGGGAGAGCAGCTTGCCAGCCCCAAGGACCCCCCCCCCCGGCTGTGTTGCCACCACTGAAGCATTGCTCAACCCTTGGAAGCACTTGGAATTCAATGCCACAGGAAGTGGTGGCGGCTACAAGCATGGACGGCTTCAAAAGGGAATTAGCTAAACATATGGAGCAGAGGTCCATCAGTGGATAGGGACTCTGGGGCAAGTGATGCTCTGTCATCATGGTGCTTGGGGGGGTCAACAGTGGGAGGGCTTCTAATGTCCTGGCCCCACTGGTGGACCTCCTGATGGCACTGATATTTCTGGCCACTGTGTAATACAGAGTGTTGGACTGGATGGGCCTTTGGCCTGATCCAACTTTGGCATCTCTTATGTTCTTATGTTCTTAACCCAGAGCCTGCGCTTCCAGGGCAAACCTCAGAAACGGAGGCACAGCACAGAACTCTTGGTTGTCGAGGCTCATTTTATCATATGTGGTGGACATGTGAAAAAGCGATAGATTTCTGGTCAAATTTATTGTGAAATGCAGAAAATGTTTAAGTGTAGTTTCAAAAAAGAACCAGAGATTTTATTGCTAGGATTGAAAATGGAAGAGTTAAACATACAAAAAAACCCCATGTTCTGGTACCTGATAACAACGGCGAGAATGGTATATGCACAATGTTGGAAACAAGAGAAAACGCCTGAAATCTCAGACTGGATACAAAAAGTGTTATTTATGGCAGAAATGGACAAAATAACAAGAAAGTTGAGTAACAAAGAAGATCAAGAATTTTTTTGAAGACTGGAAAGACTTTAAAGACTATCTAGAGGAAAACTGGGATGTTAAACACAATTTATTGTATTTAGAACAATATTGATAGAAGTGTTATCTTTAACATTTAGCAATTTTAAAATGTTTAAGCAAATATAAGTATGGTAAAGGGAAAAAGGGTAGAGCACTGCGGGAAGCCACTTGCAAGGGAGGGGGGGAAGGGAAATATGGGTATTGGATAAGTGAAAGCCAATGTTAAATGTGATATTATATTCAAAAAATAAAAGTTTTGTTCAAAAAAAAAAGAACTCTTGGTTGTCGCTGCGCATGAGCGGTCATGCAGCTGGCGGCTGAATTCTATTACTCTCAATTCCTCTCCAGTGCCTTACTTCCCCCTTTCTCTTATGTCACAGTGGCTGGGTCCCCGCCCTGGCACTGTCCCTTGCTCCATTTTACAGAGGAAGTTGTGGGAGCAAATCGAGAGCTGCGGAGTGACAGTTCAGTCCAATGGAATGCTCTTTGTTAAATGAGCACACCACACCTCTTTGTGGACTGAGCAATTTTGACACGGGATTGCCGGGGAGCGCAAATTACCCGGCCTGGCTCAGCAGATACTCTCCTCCACCACTGCTACCTTCATAGCACAGCACATTTACTAATAGCTGAACACTGGGGAAACCAGTGCCTCCCTGACTGGGTGGAGACGCCCTCCCAGCAGTCGCCAGCCCCAATTACACCAGCTTCCAAAACGTGTGCTAATCGATTTAGAGCACATTCAAACACCATGCAATATTGGCGACTGCTGGAAACAGGCAACTGGTCTAGCCTGGTGTGGCTTCGTAACGTCAGGACACTAAGCAAACTTGTTCCTTCACAAACTTTATAAACTTAACAGAATTTATGCGCTTACTTGGATAAATTATTAAGGACTGTGATCGCTCCCTCTAAGCTGTAGAGGCTTGTGAGCAAAAATTCTACTTTGTGAGCTACTGGCATCTTCAAGTGGGTACTGTAAGTTGTGAGCGCACGATTTGGCTACGGTATGAATTAGTTTGCTCTGGAGCCATCCTTCCTGAGCAAGGACAAAAATGTGTGAGCAGGAGGCTAAAAAACTGTGAGCTAGCTCACACTAACTCAGCTTAGAGGGAACACTGGTCTATACTGCTGTGTTTCGCTTACTGTAAGTAGGCTTCTGTTTATGTAATTGCTGGACCGCTTAATCACGCGTCATGTGAATGCTTATGCAATGCTTCAGTTCCTTCTGGTGGCTCCAGACTTCTAAAGTCCTAATGCATTTGGTTATTGAATGTCCCATTTTTTGTGCGTGGCCTGGCTCACCCTGTGTAATCTGCCTTTAGTCCCTGTGAGAAAGAACTATAAATAATGTAAATAATCAAAAATAAATAAGAGACGTGCCATTTTTCTAGAGAACTAGCTACTCATGATCGAGACCACTACGTGAACATGTAGATGTTACTGAACTTAAGAGCCCCTTTCTGAAAAACTGAACAAAGTTTGAGTCCAGTAGCACCTTTAAGGCCAAACCAAGTTTAATTCTGGGTATAAGCTTTTGTCTGCATGAAGAATTCAGATTAAGGGGGTTTTTTATTTGGGGATTTTTACCCCGCCCTACCTTGCAAGGAGGTGACTGGAGAAGTGTGCACACACACACAAGCCGATACCCAGAATTAAACCTGGTTGGCCTTAGAAGAAGAGGAGATTGGATTGATACCCCCACCCTTCACTATCCAAAGTAGTCTCAGAGTGGCTCACAATCTCCTTTCCCTTCCCCTCCCAACAACAGACACCCTGTGAGGTAGGTGGGGCTGAGAGAGCTCTGACAGAAACTGCTCTTTTTCAAGAACAGCTCTTATCAGAACTACGGCTTGCCCAAGGTCATCCAGCAGATGCAAGTGGAGGAGCGGGGAATCAAACCCGGTTCTCCCAGATTAGAGTCCGCGCACTTAACCACTACACCAAACTGGCTCCCACCAAAATGGCAGGACACCAAACTGGCTCTTAAAGGTGCCGCTGGACTCAAACTTTGTTCTGTTGCTTCAGGCCAACATGGCTACCCACCTGAATCTATCTTTTTGAAAAACTGTCAGCGTAAGAGAACGTCCCATTTAACAGAAGGATATGACTCTTAAGAGTACAGTCTAATACCTCCCCTTTCGTTTTTCCCCATGTTAATGTCCTGGAACCAAAAAGAGCTTCCAAAAAACCCATCCTCGTTTGCCCATAAGCTCAGACCCCTCGAAAGGAACCCGTGCCATCACCGATTAAAATTGGCACCCCAGTGATTAACCCGTACATTCATCCACTGCAACTGTTTATCACTCTCGTCTCACCGAATGCTTATTTACGGCCAACAGGGAGCCGTCCCGTGCGTAGTGGCCCTCCAACATTTCTTTAACTGGTTAGACCAGACCGCCAAAATCTCATTGAGGGATCTGTTTACTGAGGGCTGCAATCTTTTTAAAGTACAAGCGTGCTTCCCAAATTTTCAAGTACTATACACAAAACAACGCAGCGGCAACGTGAAACAAGACCAGGAACCGACCGCATTCCGACACACCTTCGTGGTCTCCTGCAAGAGGCCCTCATTCCAGCTCTCTGCATCCTCCCCGGCAGCCCTGATGCCCTCCACGCCCTCCCCCGGGGCCGCCAAACAAAGTGCATTCCTTCCTCACAGGACATCCAGGCACCATCCTGTTTACATTTATACCCAGCCTCGGCTTCTACTCGAAGGGGGCGCCCCCAACCCTCCCACGTGCTCACTTCCTGTCTTAACAAGCCACTCCCTTCCCACCAGGGGTCATTTCCTGCAGGAGTGCACAGGAGCGGAGCTCCGGCAGTAAAGAGCCCAGGGGGTGGGCACATGCAACAAGCCCCGCCCCCTGCTCCCAGCAGCCCTTCCCGCCTCTGCGAGGACAGATCTGCACATTCCCCCCCTCAAACAGCTAGCTATCCAACACAGTTCAGTGGCACCTTTAAGACCAAGTTTTATTCAGGTACAAGCTCTCCCGCCTCTGCGAGGACAGATCTGCACATTCCCCCCCTCAAACAGCTAGCTATCCAACACAGTTCAGTGGCACCTTTAAGACCAAGTTTTATTCAGGTACAAGCTCTCCCGCCTCTGCGAGGACAGATCTGCACATTCCCCCCCTCAAACAGCTAGCTATCCAACACAGTTCAGTGGCACCCTTAAGACCAAGTTTTATTCAGGTACAAGCTCTCCCGCCTCTGCGAGGACAGATCTGCACATTCCCCCCCTCAAACAGCTAGCTATCCAACACAGTTCAGTGGCACCCTTAAGACCAAGTTTTATTCAGGTACAAGCTCTCCCTCCTCAGCGAGAACAGATCTGCACGTCCCCCCCCCAATAGCTAGCAATTCAAAAGAGTCCAGTGGAGCTTGAGCGGGTGGGTGTTGCCTTCTGACACACTTCCGGTGATGTCAGGGGGTGTGGCATATGCAAATAAGTTATGCCAATGCGTTATGCTAATTAGCTCCTGCACCCCTTTTCCCACAAAATGACCCCTGCTTCCCACCCCGCCCACCTCTTGCCTCCTCCCACCGGCCAGCTGACCACTGCTTCTCCTACAATACATCCACTTCACCTCAAGGGTACACATCAAGAAGCCAGAATTTGGAGTGCTGCTTGCCATACCCTGCCTCCATCTTGCATCAAGAGACACATAACCAACAGGGGCAGGTGGTGGAATCTGAGCGCAGCAGAATAGGAACCAGACCCGACCCACGGGAAGGACGGCCTGCTCTGTGTTGGGAAATACCTGGAGATTTGGGGGGGGGGTGCAACCTAGGGAGGACGGGATTCGAGGATGGGAGGGACCTCCGCAGGGTACAATGCCGTGGAGTCCATCCTCCAAATAGGGTTGCCAAGTCTGGGTCGGAAAATACCTGGAGACTTTGGGGGGTGGAGCCAGGAGAGGGCGTGGTTTGGGGAGGAGAGAGGCCTCAACGTAATACAATGCCACAGAGTCCACCCTTCAAAGCATCAGTTTTCTCCAGGGGAGCTGAGCTCTACTGTCTGGAGAGCAGCTGTAACAGCGGGAGATCTCCAGTCCCCACCTGGAGGCTGGCAACCCTACCTCCAAAGCAGCCATTTTTCTCCAGGGGAGCTGATGCTCTACTGTCTGGAGAGCAGCTGTAACAGCGGGAGATCTCCAGTCCCCACCTGGAGGCTGGCAACTCTACCCATGGGGCACAATCCACCAGGAAGATCTCCTGCACAAGCCCAGCTGGAACCAACACGGTCCCCCACGCACTGCAGCTTGGTGGAGTGCGCCTGCGCGAAATGACTGAGTGGGAGAGGGGATGCTACTTCCGCTGTTCCGCCTCCGGCACTTGGATCAGGGCTTGCTCTGCTAATCCAGTCCCTGCAGCATTTCCCTCTCTCCTCGAAGACGGAAGCGCTGCCTGGGGGCAACTGTGGGAGACGATGCGGAACGTGTGCCCCACAAGTATCAGGGAAGCTGCCCACATGACTTACATTTATGTTCTCTGACACACACACACACCCCATAGAAACAAAGACCATTTGGCAAAGAGTGGCAGCCTGAGAGCGGCTTGTGGTTTCCTCCATCTGCAAGCGGGGCAGAAGAGCCATGCTGGCCAGGACAGATCTTCCACACCCAAATGGAAGAAGAAGAGGAGGAGGAGATTGGATATATACCCTGCCCTTCACTACCCGAAGGAGTCTCAGAGAGGCGTACAAACTCCTTTCCCTTCCCCTCCCCACAACAGACACCCTGTGAGGTAAAAGAAGAAGAGATTGGATTTATACCCCGCCCTTCACTACCCGAAGGAGTCTCAGAGAGGCTTACAAACTCCTTTCCCTTCCCCTCCCCACAACAGACACCCTGTGAGGTAGGCGGGGCTGAGAGAGCTCTGACAGAAACGGCTCTCTTTCAAGGACAGCTCTTATCAGAACTACGGCTTGCCCACGGTCATCCAGCAGGTGCAAGTGGAGGAGCGGGGAATCAAACCCAGTCCTCCAAGATTAGAGTCCGCGCACTCAACCACTACACCCACATGGACCTCTTCCAGTTTTAATTCCCCCATCTCATCTCAGCCCGCTCCTCTGTTCCGTTTGTCATCCCTCGAGATGAGTCACACGGCTTCTGCTGCGCTCAGTAACACCGCACACAAGTCTTTAAAAAGGACACGCACAACCACACATCACAGGCAAGGCGCACTGAACCTCCACACTTCCTGTTCCGCACAGAACCTCCACAAGGTCTCCTCTCTTGGCACACAATGCCCACCTCCTCAGCCTTCTGACTGACCCTGAAGATGGAGAACCAGAAGAGGTTACATCCCCACCTCAAAAGGATTGTTCGCAGGGCCCATCTGGGGGATGCGTTTCATTGATCCCGCGCTCACCAGTTTGTTCACTTCTCAGAATTTGGACTTGCAACTTTATTTATTTAAAATA
>NW_015167638.1:41306-52217 GCF_001447785.1 Gekko japonicus
GAGTTCTTGGAAACATTTATTAGATGCCTTGCTACCCTGTGGAACTCGAGGTGGCCAGCTATGTAAATACGAAGATTATTTTTTAAAAAATACATAAGACTACAATCTAAAATATCAATTGGGACTGCCAGCAAACAAAAGCTAAATTAGTCAAATGCAACTGTCGACAATACTATTTTCAATCGACTCAATGACTGCACTGATCAAACATCCGGGATATTTATTTCTCGCCATGCCACTATTTGGTCCAGTGACTACCAGGCCTTGCTTCTGAAATGTTCTGGATTCCTTGAAGGAAGCCTGCAGAGAGGACCCCGCTGTAAGCCTACTTTGTGGCCTAAGACTTCCAAATCTGCATCCACAGGATTTCTGCCACTTTCACTTTGTTCCCTTGAATATATGCAGGCTGCCCCGCTACATAATTCTGCAATTGATGGCACGTTGACTGCTTCCCCAAAGGTATCAGATTAGACTCCCAGGTTGTATAAAGTTGCAAACTTTAGCATGTCGTTCTAATTGTTATAGCATCTTGTTAGCATGCATGCTTGTTCACAGCATAGCAGATCAATGATCTGAATCACCTTGGTTTAAATCAATCCACCCTGATTGTGACGGCCATTATTCTGGACTGGGTAAGGATTCAGGTAAGCCAGTTTTCTATAAACAACAGAGGGTCATAGCATGGTAGGCGGCAAGAGGGGAGTGAACAGCAAGGGAGATAAACGGAACAGGGGAATGTAGAAGGGATTTGTGAATCGGTGATAGGGAGGAATCTCTCAACAGATGTTATCCAACGCAACATTTAGCAGCACACAGAAATACTCTGCAATTAGCGTCTGATACTTCAAAACTAGGCCAGTTGGAAAACAAGAAACCCTCTGTCAAGTGCAGAGTTCAGCTTACCAACAGTTCAAAATCCAGAATACAAAAATTCCCAACAGCCAGTACAGTCACAGAATATCCTGTCCTAAAAGGAATGCATACCACTGCCAACTCAGAGCCTATCAGCTCTTATCAGTATGACAGTAAGACAGCCACCCTCTCACTAAGGTTCCTTTGGGGAGTTTACGGGAGGAAAACATCATTGTATTGCCATGTGCACCACTGGATATTCACTGCATTGTTTAACCACAGGGGGCCACAGTACAAGAGAGGGTGGGATGGTGGACTTAGGCGGCAGCTTTAGAGCATGCAAGGAGAACTCCACTCGTGGTGGATCACGGCCCAGGGTGACGGCGACGACGGAGTCGCCATCTGAACTTTCTGCCACACCTTGGATCAGCCCTAACTGGGACGGCGTGAGCCAATCCAACTCCTCTCTTTTCTAGGAAATTTACACAAGCAAGCCTAGCCTTGATACATCCTAAAGATAAGTCCAATCAGATCTTTAGAAAAATGACTCATGTCTCCTACACTGTGACAGTCAATACGGAATGTGCAGCCAGGTTTTCCATCTCTTCATGTCTGACAGCTCGGTGATGACAAAATAAATTCAAACTTCTAAGAATGTGTCCCCCATACGGTTATGGATGGCACCAGGTCCATGAGATACACCGACGAAGCATCATTATTGGTTTGGGCACTGCATTTGCCCATGAAACGCTCACTGGTCCTCATCCTGAGAGCGTGCATATGCATACAACTCCCCCTGCCATGTGTATCCCTATGCTGTTGAGGCACATATGCCCTTCTCATGCTCAAACCTCTGCAGTAGCCCTGTAGATGCTCAGCAATGCACCTGTACAACGCAAACCTCCACGCCGAGGATCACTTCCTGGCTCACTACAGTATGTGTGGTCTTAAGAGAAGCCAAGTTTTATTCAGGGGAAGAGGACAGGTCAGCATCCAGAACTATAGATCAACAATCTAGTGTGACACGCCATGCCAACACCTGCTTCTGTAAATGCTATGAAACCAGTGTTGCAGCTATGCAGTTGCATGTATCTGTGAATCTCTCTTTGCCCTGTAGGCCCAGTTGTGTTTTTTCCCGAAGACAGACATTTTCCAAGTGCCCACTTGCAGGGTCTTTGAGGGCCTGCCCAAGCTTGGCCCTTTCAAAAAATAATGGAAGAAAGCATTTGCAGGTCCTAAATCCCTTTTCTCCCTCCTCTTAAAACTGGTTTTGAGGGACTACGCTCCAACTCCGATCAATCGAAACACATTAGCGCACACAAAAGCATGCAAAATGCTCCAGGTCTCCCAGCTCCAATTCTTGATTATCGCCACAAGCCATTCTGCCTGCAGGGGTGTGCCAGCCACACACCGCACATAATTTCGAATTGCACATGTGATAAAAGATCTGCCTTCAGATGTCACGGGCAGCAGCGCAAATTTCTCAAGAGTTGCATTATTCTGGAATGCCTCGGGATCACCAACAGCCAGCGACGGCTTTCTACTTCCAATTCCCCCTGCCAAAGAACAGAAGGTGCTAGAAATCTAGAACGGTGCATCGACTGAGAGCATCACGCAGAATCCCCAGGAAATATCTGAGGCTAACAAGCTCTCTGGCTGGCAATACATACAATCAGGAGCATCGGGGAAACTGAAATGAGAAGTGGGAGAGATGTGACGGTGTGGCAGGCATCCTAGCAGCCCCTAAAAGACTGCCCAGTTCGCGCAGTGATAGGAGAGCGGAAAGACAGAACAGACGCATTCTCGACTCTGAACCACAAATGCGCTGGGATGAGGGTTTGTTTTGTTTCTCAGACTCATCAGAGGTTACCTAAAAGGCTTCTAACAGTGCAATCCTAAGAACACTTTACTGGCACAAGCCCCATGGAGTGGACTTGAGTGGGATGGAGAGGCACTGCTTAGGAATGCTCTCTCAGCACGAAATGCACGGGGCTGGCTAGCTCTGGGGAAAGGAGAAAGTGCCGGCCGCGAAGCAGATCCGCTAAAAGGCTGGGAACTTACAGCGACCGCGGATGGGCAGAGAAGAATCAAACATGTGTGCTCTGCCTCTCCAACCAGATCGTGTAATAACCAGTTGCAAAGGGGACCTAGCAAAGCCCCCACCCCACCAGATCCTGGCATTACGTTATCTCCAAGCCTCAAATGGGCAGAGTTCAGAGGCAACGGCAGAAACGACACAGTGCAGGTCTTCCATCCGACACGCCAGCAATACGCTTTCTCTCCTAAGGCAGACCTGACACAGCCTTCACTCACGGATCCGGCATCAAGGGTCCTTTTCCCCACAGGTAGCCTCATGCACCACCATACATTCTCCTGTGCATTTGCAGCATGGAGCCCTCTCTCACAGGGTTATCCCAGGGCAACCTGCCTCCCCACACCTTGCCTTTCTTCCTTCCCATCTCCCACACATCAAACGTTCATGTTGTACACACACCTCATTCAAAGGAGAGAGAGAGAGAGAGACTTCACCTAGGACATGCAAAAAACAAGAGTTCTGGCCAAAGATCTACGCCAATATGTTCCCTGAGACACACTCGCGGAACATACGAAGTTCATGGCCAGCCCACGCAAACACAGCCCTGCCACAGCCACCCCAGCCACATCCCTCTCTCCCTCTTTCATGCTCCTCTGCACAGGCAGGCGCCCAGACTTACCCGGGTCCATTGCCATAACGCACCTCCCCTACAAAAGACCCGCCACGGGGTTATTTAGGCGTCCCTTCGGGTCCCTCCACCGCACTTGCTCGGAGAACATCTCCAGGAGAGGCACCCGGGCATCCAAAGGGGCTACAGGGGGGGCACCGGCGCCTCTCCCCGCACGCAGAGACCCAGTCCAGGCGGAGCGGCGCTGCCCAGCAGATCGGCTTGGCCGGGGGGAGGCATGCAGCTCGCACTCGGCCGGGGTGGCCGGCAGCCTCCTGGCAGAGCCGGCGCTCTTGCACTCCTCGCTCCCCGAGTGTTTACTCTCCAGGTTGAGGTGCGAGGGCTTTGCATAAAATCACCAGGCACCTGGCCGCACCTAGGCGAAGAAAAGGTTGAGCTGGCAGCCGGGGCTTCAGACAAAGGGCCAGATGCATGGATTGCATTGTTTCCTTTCTTCGTTTGGGTTGTTTGGAAAGCTTGCTGGAGAGAGGCTGACGGGCGGGGATCGCTCTGTACCTTCCAGGGTGGGGCAGCTTGTCTGGGTGGCCTTTTGGCCTGCTCAGGAGGCGGGCTTGCCAACCTCCAGGTGGTGCCTGGAGATTGCATTGTTTCCTTTCTTCGTTTGGGTTGTTTGGAAAGCTTGCTGGAGAGAGGCTGACGGGCGGGGATCGCTCTGTACCTTCCAGGGTGGGGCAGCTTGTCTGGGTGGCCTTTTGGCCTGCTCAGGAGGCGGGCTTGCCAACCTCCAGGTGGTGCCTGGAGATCCCCTGGAATGACAACTGCTCTTCAGGCAACAGAGATCAGTTTCCCTTGGAGGAAATGGCAGCTTTTGAGGGTAGCCTCTATGAAATCGTATTTCTCTCCCCCCTCCCCAAATTTTGCCTGCCCCGGCTCTGCCCCGAAATCTCCAGGAATTTCCCCAGCCAGAGCTGGCAACCCTATCAGGAAGATGTGCTAGTCTCTGGCCTGGAAAGAAGATAAGATATTGGATCTATACCCCACCCTTCACTACCCAAAGGAGTCTCAGAGCGGCTTACAAACTCCTTTCCCTTCCCCTCCCCACAACAGACACCCTGTGAGGGAGGTGGGGCTGAGAGAGCTCTGACAGAAACTGCTATTTTTCAAGAACAGCTCTTATCAGAGCTACGGCTTGCCCAAGGTCATCCAGCCAGGTGGAAGTGGGGAATCAAACCCGGTTCTCCCAGATTAGGGTCCGCGCACTCAACCACTAGACCAAACTGGCAACTGGAAAGCCTGTTGATGTCTGAAACAGACGATGGACATGGCAACACCTGCGCCAGTGTTCCCTCTAAGCTGAGTTAGTGTGAGCTAGCTCACAGTCTTTTAGCCTCCGGCTCACGTATTTTTGTCTCAGCTCAGGAAGGATGGCTCCAGAGCAAAGTAATTTATGCGGCTGCTGCTCCCTTTTGTCGCTCCAGGCGGATCCACCGCTGCTTGCTTGTGCCAGACCTTTCCTCCCTCGCCTTGGAGCTTTTTCCTTTTTGGGTTTGCTTTTGTTTCATTTCATCTCACATCGCTCCCCAGATCTGAAATCTGCCTTTCCATAATACAGATCTGAAATCTGCCTTTCCATAATTCCGAAATGCTTGCTTTCTATTGGGTGGGGGAGAGAGCCCCATTGCTTTGCGAGTGGCTTCTTCTGGCTTTGAATCTGACTTTCCACTGACTTTGGCCCAATGGGGTGGCAACGGGCTACACCACTGACACCATCATGTGTCCCATTGCAGCTGCAAATCCGGGTGACGCAGCAGGGCCCGGCGAGCCCAGCCTCACTTGGCTTTTCTTGAGCCCAGCCTCACTTGGCTTTTCTTCCGTGTTTACTCTCCAGGTTGAGGTGCGAGGGCTTTGCATAAAATCACCAGGCACCTGGCCGCACCTAGGCGAAGAAAAGGTTGAGCTGGCAGCCGGGGCTTCAGACAAAGGGCCAGATGCATGGATTGCATTGTTTCCTTTCTTCGTTTGGGTTGTTTGGAAAGCTTGCGGGAGAGAGGCTGACCTGTCCAGGGCTGGCCCTTCCCCCTCGGGTTGCAGTGGGCCGATCCAGCCGGCCAGGGCTCCCCTTCGGTGGGACAGGCTCCCAGGGAGATGCCACATCGGGGGAGGGGGGGCGCGCCTGACAAAGCAGCGCCCGGGGGGGCCTCGGACAAGAGCCCCGGACTCGCCCGTTCCCCGACCGCTTTAGGGCGCACGGCGCCGAGCTTGGCGAGCCGGCTTCGGGGCCTTTGCCAAGGGCCGGGTGCTCGGGGGGCTGACTCGCCAGGCTGCCTTGGTCGCCGACAGGAGCTCCCGGGGAACCAACACGGTCCCCCACCGCGTCCCCTGTGCAGCCAAGTCGGGCGGGGCGAGGGGGGACCTCCTTGGATGGCTTTCCGGCTCCCCCCCCCCGGTGCGGGCAAAAGGGCCGCGATCCGGAGGCCGCACTACAGACTCCGGGCGGCTCTGCGGGCAGGTTTGGGTCGTAGCCCGCCACCCCGACTCCAATCCCTCCTGCCCCTTCTTTACCCGCCGCCCAAGAAACCTCCGCGGAGCCTTCCACCTGTTACGCAGCGCGGCCCCCGCTCTCCCCTGCCTCTCTCCCTTCCCAGCCGGGCTCCGCTCGCCTTCCATAACCCGGCGCTCCATCTAGAGGCGGCTTTGTCTTCCCATGCAATGCCTGGCCTGGGGCCAAAGGAGCCGGCCAGCGCCAAACTCCAAAAGACCCCGGCTTTTCTGCAGCCAGAACAGCGGCTGCTGCTCCCTTTTGTCGCTCCAGGCGGATCCACCGCTGCTTGCTTGTGCCAGACCTTTCCTCCCTCGCCTTGGAGCTTTTTCCTTTTTGGGTTTGCTTTTGTTTCATTTCATCTCACATCGCTCCCCAGATCTGAAATCTGCCTTTCCATAATACAGATCTGAAATCTGCCTTTCCATAATTCCGAAATGCTTGCTTTCTATTGGGTGGGGGAGAGAGCCCCATTGCTTTGCGAGTGGCTTCTTCTGGCTTTGAATCTGACTTTCCACTGACTTTGGCCCAATGGGGTGGCAACGGGCTACACCACTGACACCATCATGTGTCCCATTGCAGCTGCAAATCCGGGTGACGCAGCAGGGCCCGGCGAGCCCAGCCTCACTTGGCTTTTCTTGAGCCCAGCCTCACTTGGCTTTTCTTCCGTGTTTACTCTCCAGGTTGAGGTGCGAGGGCTTTGCATAAAATCACCAGGCACCTGGCCGCACCTAGGCGAAGAAAAGGTTGAGCTGGCAGCCGGGGCTTCAGACAAAGGGCCAGATGCATGGATTGCATTGTTTCCTTTCTTCGTTTGGGTTGTTTGGAAAGCTTGCGGGAGAGAGGCTGACCTGTCCAGGGCTGGCCCTTCCCCCTCGGGTTGCAGTGGGCCGATCCAGCCGGCCAGGGCTCCCCTTCGGTGGGACAGGCTCCCAGGGAGATGCCACATCGGGGGAGGGGGGGCGCGCCTGACAAAGCAGCGCCCGGGGGGGCCTCGGACAAGAGCCCCGGACTCGCCCGTTCCCCGACCGCTTTAGGGCGCACGGCGCCGAGCTTGGCGAGCCGGCTTCGGGGCCTTTGCCAAGGGCCGGGTGCTCGGGGGGCTGACTCGCCAGGCTGCCTTGGTCGCCGACAGGAGCTCCCGGGGAACCAACACGGTCCCCCACCGCGTCCCCTGTGCAGCCAAGTCGGGCGGGGCGAGGGGGGACCTCCTTGGATGGCTTTCCGGCTCCCCCCCCCCGGTGCGGGCAAAAGGGCCGCGATCCGGAGGCCGCACTACAGACTCCGGGCGGCTCTGCGGGCAGGTTTGGGTCGTAGCCCGCCACCCCGACTCCAATCCCTCCTGCCCCTTCTTTACCCGCCGCCCAAGAAACCTCCGCGGAGCCTTCCACCTGTTACGCAGCGCGGCCCCCGCTCTCCCCTGCCTCTCTCCCTTCCCAGCCGGGCTCCGCTCGCCTTCCATAACCCGGCGCTCCATCTAGAGGCGGCTTTGTCTTCCCATGCAATGCCTGGCCTGGGGCCAAAGGAGCCGGCCAGCGCCAAACTCCAAAAGACCCCGGCTTTTCTGCAGCCAGAACAGCGGCTGCTGCTCCCTTTTGTCGCTCCAGGCGGATCCACCGCTGCTTGCTTGTGCCAGACCTTTCCTCCCTCGCCTTGGAGCTTTTTCCTTTTTGGGTTTGCTTTTGTTTCATTTCATCTCACATCGCTCCCCAGATCTGAAATCTGCCTTTCCATAATACAGATCTGAAATCTGCCTTTCCATAATTCCGAAATGCTTGCTTTCTATTGGGTGGGGGAGAGAGCCCCATTGCTTTGCGAGTGGCTTCTTCTGGCTTTGAATCTGACTTTCCACTGACTTTGGCCCAATGGGGTGGCAACGGGCTACACCACTGACACCATCATGTGTCCCATTGCAGCTGCAAATCCGGGTGACGCAGCAGGGCCCGGCGAGCCCAGCCTCACTTGGCTTTTCTTGAGCCCAGCCTCACTTGGCTTTTCTTCCGTGTTTACTCTCCAGGTTGAGGTGCGAGGGCTTTGCATAAAATCACCAGGCACCTGGCCGCACCTAGGCGAAGAAAAGGTTGAGCTGGCAGCCGGGGCTTCAGACAAAGGGCCAGATGCATGGATTGCATTGTTTCCTTTCTTCGTTTGGGTTGTTTGGAAAGCTTGCGGGAGAGAGGCTGACCTGTCCAGGGCTGGCCCTTCCCCCTCGGGTTGCAGTGGGCCGATCCAGCCGGCCAGGGCTCCCCTTCGGTGGGACAGGCTCCCAGGGAGATGCCACATCGGGGGAGGGGGGGCGCGCCTGACAAAGCAGCGCCCGGGGGGGCCTCGGACAAGAGCCCCGGACTCGCCCGTTCCCCGACCGCTTTAGGGCGCACGGCGCCGAGCTTGGCGAGCCGGCTTCGGGGCCTTTGCCAAGGGCCGGGTGCTCGGGGGGCTGACTCGCCAGGCTGCCTTGGTCGCCGACAGGAGCTCCCGGGGAACCAACACGGTCCCCCACCGCGTCCCCTGTGCAGCCAAGTCGGGCGGGGCGAGGGGGGACCTCCTTGGATGGCTTTCCGGCTCCCCCCCCCCGGTGCGGGCAAAAGGGCCGCGATCCGGAGGCCGCACTACAGACTCCGGGCGGCTCTGCGGGCAGGTTTGGGTCGTAGCCCGCCACCCCGACTCCAATCCCTCCTGCCCCTTCTTTACCCGCCGCCCAAGAAACCTCCGCGGAGCCTTCCACCTGTTACGCAGCGCGGCCCCCGCTCTCCCCTGCCTCTCTCCCTTCCCAGCCGGGCTCCGCTCGCCTTCCATAACCCGGCGCTCCATCTAGAGGCGGCTTTGTCTTCCCATGCAATGCCTGGCCTGGGGCCAAAGGAGCCGGCCAGCGCCAAACTCCAAAAGACCCCGGCTTTTCTGCAGCCAGAACAGCGGCTGCTGCTCCCTTTTGTCGCTCCAGGCGGATCCACCGCTGCTTGCTTGTGCCAGACCTTTCCTCCCTCGCCTTGGAGCTTTTTCCTTTTTGGGTTTGCTTTTGTTTCATTTCATCTCACGTCGCACCCCAGATCTGAAATCTGCCTTTCCATAATACGGATCTGAAATCTGCCTTTCCATAATTCCGAAATGCTTGCTTTCTATTGGGTGGGGGAGAGAGCCCCATTGCTTTGCGAGTGGCTTCTTCTGGATTTGAATCTGACTTTCCACTGACTTTGGCCCAATGGGGTGGCAACGGGCTACACCACTGACACCATCATGTGTCCCATTGCAGCTGCAAATCCGGGTGACGCAGCAGGGCCCGGCCGAGCCCAGCCTCACTTGGCTTTTCTTCTGTGTTTACTCTCCAGGTTGAGGTGCGAGGGCTTTGCATAAAATCACCAGGCACCTGGCCGCACCTAGGCGAAGAGAAGGTTGAGCTGGCAGCCAGACAAAGGGCCAGATGCATTGATTGCATTGTTTCCTTTCTTCATTTGGGTTGTTTGGAAAGCTTGCTGGAGAGAGGCTGACGGGCGGGGATCCCTCTGTACCTTCCAGGGTGGGGCAGCTTGTCTGGGGGGCCTTTTGGCCTGCTCAGGAGGCGGGCTTGCCAACCTCCAGGTGGTGCCTGGAGATCCCCTGGGATGATAACTGCTCTTCAGGCAACAGAGATCAGTTTCCCTTGGAGGAAATGGCAGCTTTTGAGGGTAGCCTCTATGAAATCGTATTTCTCTCCCCCCTCCCCAAATTTTGCCTGCCCCGGCTCTGCCCCGAAATCTCCAGGAATTTCCCCAGCCAGAGCTGGCAACCCTATCAGGAAGACGTGCTAGTCTCTGGCCTGGAAAGAAAAAGAGAAGATATTGGATCTATACCCCGCCCTTCACTACCCAAAGGAGTCTCAGAGCGGCTGACAAACTCCTTTCCCTTCCCTTCCCCACAACAGACACACTGGTGAGGGAGGTGGGGCTGAGAGAGCTCTGACAGAAACTGCTATTTTTCAAGAACAGCTCTTATCAGAGCTACGGCTTGCCCAAGGTCATCCAGCCAGGTGGAAGTGGGGAATCAAACCCGGTTCTCCCAGATTAGGGTCCGCGCACTCAACCACTAGACCAAACTGGCAACTGGAAAGCCTGTTGATGTCTGAAACAGACGATGGACATGGCAACACCTGCGCCAGTGTTCCCTCTAAGCTGAGTTAGTGTGAGCTAGCTCACAGTTTTTTAGCCTCCGGCTCACGCATTTTTGTCTCAGCTCAGGAAGGATGGCTCCAGAGCAAAGTAATTTATGCAGTAGCCAAATCGCTCGCTCACAACTTTAATGCTAGTAGCTCACAAAGTAGAATTTTTGCTCACAAGACTCTACAGCTTAGAGGGAACATTGAGTCCTGCGCACAAGCATCTTATGCAGTTCCTCCATGGCTTAGCGGGGCTTGTGCAACAGAGTTTCCAACAGGATTGTGCCACACACACACCCCTGCTACTGCCCTTCCAGATTGTCCCTGATCTGTCCCCACGGTGCCCCCCCCAACCTCTCAGCTGCCTCTGAATGCAACAGAGGAGGTCTGCCACATTCAAGGAAAAGAGGCAAATGCATGGGAGAGAGGGGGGGGAGGGGTTGGCCTCTCAGTGGTTCTCGGCATTGGTGTCTTGAGGACCCCTGGCTTTTGACAGTGGGGCCCAGAGGGCTTGGCATAGGGGCAGTGTCCCCTGGGCCAGGCTGGCTCTGCCACATCAGACAGCCAGCAGGCCTTGCCGGGAGAACAAAGCCTGCGCGAGGAGAGCATCCCCGATAAATCTCCGCGAGAGGAAGAAGAAAGGGAAACACGGCGAGCAAATGAACCTTACATGAGAATAAACAGTGTGTCCCGTCCTCCCCCCCCCCCCCACACACAATCCTATAAAC
>NW_015167638.1:52233-55089 GCF_001447785.1 Gekko japonicus
GGTTCAAAGGCTCCTCTGTTCTCTCCCTCATCAGCTCTGGGCTCCACGGGGGAGAGGGGGGGAGAAAGAGCGGCATGGATTTGGGCAGCTAATGCTAATAACACAGATGTTCTGACAATTCTCTCCTTCCTACAATTAAAAACAAAAGGCGCTCGAAAACAAACACGAGGAAATGAGCAACATGAAAGGCTGGTAGCCATCTTCTCCCCCCCACCACCACAGCACGGCTCGGCCTCGAAAAGGAAGCCAGGAGAACGGCAAAGATGGAAAGGTGGAGGAGGAGTGTGCAGCCGGGATTTGCTGGGGGACTCTTTGCAAGAGCACCTGATTGCGGGGTGGCAGAACGGGCTTGCCCTGGTGTTGGGGCATAAGGAAGGGAGGCCTTGCCTGCCACCACTTTAGGGGATCGCCTCAAGGGCCTCCTGCCGGTTTCGGGCTGGAGCAGGGTCGCCAACCTCCAGGTGGGGGCTGGGGACCCGGAACGACGGCTAACTTCCGGATCACATGAATTGCTTATTCATGCAAAACATTGATTGCATTTTTTTTCCCTCCTGGAGAAAATGGCTGCTTTGGGAGGTATGTGGCGCTGTACCCCACCAGGGTGCCTTCCCTTCCTAAACGCCCGCTTTCCCAAGGCTCACCACCCTCAGATCTGCAGGTGTTCCTGAACCCGGAGTTGGCAACCCTGGGCTGGCGGTTGGGATGCTGTTCCCGGGTCTGACAGGCTGCAAGGAGGGTGGGGCTGGTCTGCTCTCTTCCTCTGGGCGATAGTTGGATGCAGCTGTGAAGGGCTTCGTCTGGGGCAAGTGATGCTCTGTCATCTTGGTGCTTGGAGGGGGGCAACAGTGGGAGGGCTTCTAGTGTCCTGGCCCCACTGGTGGACCTCCTGATGGCACTGGTATTTCTGGCCACTGTGTGACACAGAGTGTTGGACTGGATGGGCCTTTGGCCTGATCCAACATTGGCGTCTCTTATGTTCTTATGTCTGGAGTCTAGGTTATGGCCTGGAAGTGATCAGCCCCGTCTGCTTATGCTCAGGAGGATGGAAGAGTTTGTACTGATACGACGGTCCCGAAGTCTCACTCAGCAGTGAGAGTCCAACCAGGAAGTTGTGATGCCTGAGTAGGCCTGTTCCTGCGAGGGGGTGGGTGGGGCTGGCTTCATGGGAGACCCTGGTGGGTGTTCCTTCCTGCAAAGGTCTCCCTCTCGCTTCTCTCGGGCCCCGCAGGATGAGTGCGGCCAAATTACCGAGAGGTTGTTTTTATTACTGTTTTTTAACCCTCTCTTTTTTTTAACCTTGTTTTTCTCTCTGCTGCACTTTCACTCACTCATTAATTTTGGTATTTTTCTCACGGTATATAACCCCTGTCATGGCTGCCATGGCAACAGGAGGGAATGCGTTCAGTGCTAAAATATCCTCTCTCAGAAGAAAAAAAAAATAACAAAAATAAGAAAACACAGGCAGCTTGTGTCGGCCCCGGCAAATGCCAGTTGGAGGCAGGCTCCGCAGTGAGGGGAGGAGAAGAGGAGGAGGAGGCCACCAGCACGGGGGGGGGCACCCATCTCTTCCCAGCACCCACAACACTCAGCCCCTCCCTCCAGCGCTGTGGCTTCTGGTCTCTTGCATGAAGATGACCGCCCTGGTGGGTCTCCTGAGGAAGTCCCTGTCGGGAGGGGCCACAGCATCTCCTTCTCAGCAATCGGCATGACCACTTTGGGGTGATCACATCCACAAGAAGCCAGGCCCAGAAAGAGATCTAGAAAGAAGGGACTCGACACTCCCCGGGAGATTTTGATGCCGGTTTGTTGACATCTTTCAAGTTCTGATTTTCGGATGCTGGCCGAAGATCTCCAGGCCCACCCTTTCCTTTGGAAGTCTTTCAGGAGGAGGGCCCTGCTGCTCTTCTAACAGGCAACAGTGGATTTCTGCTCTCCCCTCTCCCCCCCCCCATCAACCTGATTCCTTTCTCTTCTCTCAACAGCTTGGCATTTAGGGCTCGCCCTGAGGGCAAAGCTCTTTGACACAACAGAAAGAGATGGGTGGGTGAGAAGGGCTACTATCTTTTTGGAACAGGAGCCCCCCAAATTCCCTATTCGTTCCTACGCTCCCCTCTTTCGCATACACCACGGCATTCTCAAACAGAAGAGAACTTTATTGGAGGGCGCAGGGGTCATTTCGTAGAGCTCATTAGCACAACTCATTAGCATAACTTATTTGCATATGCCACACCCCCTGACATCACAGGAAGTGCGTCAGAAGGCAACACCCACCGCTCAGGCTCCACTGGACTGTTTTGGATTGCTAGCTATTGGGGGGGACGGGACATGCAGATCTGTCCTCGCAGAGGAGGGAGAGCTTGTACCTGAAGGCGGGCCGGGGAGGGGGGGGGTCTGCAACTTACCTAGCTGCTTCTTGCTCCTCGTGGCCCTACTGAAGGCTGCTGGGAGCAGGGGCGGGGCTTTTGCATGTGCCCGCCCCCTGGGCTCCTTACTGCCGGAGCTCCGCTCCTGTGTGCTCCCGCAGGAAATGACCCCTGGGAGGGCGGATTCAGGTGGGCGAGCCCTGTGGGTCTGAAGCAGCAGAACAAAGTTGGGAGTCCAGCGGCACCTTTTAAGGGCAACCAAGGTATTCAGGGTATCAGCTTTCCTGTGCAAGCACACCTCCTCGGATGCAGAAGGCCGTATCTGAGGAAGTGTGCTTTGCACACGGAAGCTTATGCCATGAATAAAACTTGGCTGGTCATGAAGGTGCCACTGGACTCCAACTTTATTGGAGGGTGTTCGTTACATGGGAGGGAGAAAAAGAAGAGGAGGAGGTTTTTATACCCACTTTTCTCTACAGTAAAAAGGTAAAGG
>NW_015167638.1:55690-58227 GCF_001447785.1 Gekko japonicus
TGCTAGGTTGGCAGGAGCTGGAACTAGAGACGGGAGCTCACTCCATCATGCGGCACCCGGGTCTTGAACGGCTGAACTACCGACCTTCCACAGCCTGCAGTTCAGCGTCTTAACCACTTGAGCCACCGCAGCTCTCTACAGTAGGGAGTCTCAAAATGGCTTACAATCGCCTTTCCCTCTCCACAGCAGATACCTTGTGAGGCAGGTGGGGCTGAGAGAGTACTGAGAGGACTGTGACTGGCCCAAGGTCACCCAGCAGGCTTCATGTGGAGGAGGAGTGGGGAACTCAAACCCAGCTCTCCAGTTCAGAGTCCACTGCTCTTAACTACCACACCACGCTGGTTCTCAGGAGAGAGGGAAGCATGTGGAGCCGCAGCAAAAGGACGTGTGAACATAAACCTCTGAGCAAGCCTCCAGCCAAATACTTTCCAACGTGGACTGAGGTCCATTTCTTTCAGCTGATTTCCTGCCTCAGAGCCCAACTGGGAGAAAATATGCTTCAGACCATGGCAAAGCAAGGTGGGGCAAGGTTGGTGAACAACATTGGCTCCCTTCCCTCACATGCTCCTGGTAGGTTTTAAAAATATACACCACTTTAGATGGGAGGAAGCATCTTTATGCATATCAGTTCCCCACACAGTTGTACTGCTTCTAAGAAACATACAGAAAGGTAGCTCATTGGTATAGTGGCAATCTGATCCCTGAGTAATTTATCCCTGATTTTTTTTCCCCCCCCCCCCCCCACTCCATGCGCCAGGGGGACAGTGTGACGATCAGCAGAAAATGGAAATGTTGTGCACAGAAATACCCACCAGAACAACCCTGTTCGGTAAAGAGATCAGCAAATTGCTGCGGTTGGATAGCATCCATGTCAGGTACATATACGCCGAGTTTCTCACTGGCCTCACTGCCTGTGGAAATGAAACCAGGCAGCAAGGCACTAGCCCAACTCTCAGCGCGGAAGGTTCTTAACTACAGTCAGACAGAAACTATAGCATTTACTATATTTAGAAATAAGTGTAGTTCAGGCTGGATCTTAATTAGTAGATCTCTAATTGCATATCCCTAGCACATACATGGAGGGTTTATAGCTAGAGAGGAAGAAGTGTTTTAACTGTTCCCAAGCAGGAACTATGGGTTTTGGCACTGATCCCCTACCCCAAAAAAAAAAAGTTTTGGAGTTTGAGGATTCCTTCAGGGCACGTAAATCTTTTGACAGAAAGCAGACCCGCTCCTGCCCTTCCGGCTAATGAAAATGGGCCCTCTCTGTTCTCTAGGAATGGTGGGCAGGGACTCACGGGGGTGGGGGAGCTTCCAGATCACTGGGAGGGGCCGTGGCTCAGTGGCAGAGCATCTGCTTGGCACGTGGAAGGTCCCAGGCTCAACCCCCGGCATCTCCAGTTAGGAGGACCAGGCAGAAGGTGATGTGAAGGACCACTGCTTGAGAACCTGCCAGCCTGAGTAGACCATACTGACGTTGATGGACCAAAGGTCTGATTCAGTGTTAGGCAGCATGGTGTGTTCATGTGTGTTCGCTTCAGAGCATTAGCCAGACGACGTGTCGGATGGTAGCCAGGGGCCAGTCACTCGGCTCTAGGAACTCTAATCGGCAGTCGTCACTTTGGAGCCAGTTTGGTGTAGTGGTTAAGTACGCAGACTCTAATCTGGGAGAACCGGGTTTGATTCCCCACTCCTCCACGTGCAGCTGCTGGATGACCTTGGGCAAGCCGTAGTTCTGATAAGAGCTGTCCTTGAAAAAGAGCAGTTTCTTTCAAGAGCTCTCTCAGCCCCACCTACCTCACAGGGTGTCTGTTGTGGGGAGGGGAAGGGAAAGGAGTTTGTAAGCCGCTCTGAGACTCCCTTGGGTAGTGAAGAGCGGGGTATAAATCCAATCTCCTCCTCCTCCTCCTTCTTTCTTCTTCTTCTAAAACTGGGCCGGTTTTAACTGAACTATTTTCCAGCGCAAAGGGTCTCAACAGAGAGGGGGAGAGAGAGAGAGAGAGATGCCACTCTGGGTTGACAGACAATAATAGCCAAGGGTGGTTTTCAGTTGAATACTGGATGATCTGGTTTTGCGTGATGCTGATCTACTTCTGTTTCTCCCAGCCGCTCTTGAGTGCTTTCCCCGGCCCCCTCCTACCCCTGTCCAGCCAGCCTCTGCTGAGACGTGGTTAACCAATAAGCAATTTGCTTGCTGCCTCCAGTGCAAGAGTCCCTTCCAGTCAGGAGATGAGACTGATTAGGACTCCGCTCCAGGGCCTTGGGAGGCGTGGCACCCCGCAGTCCAGCCGCCCTCTTTGGCCTGACCTTAAAGGCCATGGGCATACAATGCAAAACCTGGAGTTAAACGTGCTTTGACAGTGTAGCTAATGTTGCTCTCACTGAATTGTGGGAGGGCGGAGGCCTCCATGGGGCATGTAACACCTACCATTTACCACTACTGAATGTGGCTGCCCCAGGGTATGGTGGGCACCAGCAAGGAGAGGGGACAACTTCAGTGGAATGCCAGCCTCCAAGTGGGACCTGCCCCCCCCCCC
>NW_015167638.1:58804-66693 GCF_001447785.1 Gekko japonicus
CTGGGGAGGGTGGGGTTTGGGGAGGGGCCTCAGCCGGGTACAGTGTCATAGGCACTGCGTTGGCTTTTCCCTCCATTGTTTTACGAAACCCACGTTGGAGCAGAAATTCCCCTCTGCATTGCACGCTGCTCTCGCTTCCTTTGATCATGGGATTCTATGGTAGCCCCCACACTCCGTGCTGCTCTCACTTCCTTTGATTGTGGGACTTTATGGTAGCCTCCACACTCCATGCTGCTCTCACTTCCTTCGATCATGGGACTTTATGGTAGCCTCCACACTCCATGCTGCTTTCGCTTCCTTTGATAATTGGATTTTATGGTTCCTTCTGCATAGATATATGGCCGTTTTATGGCCGTTCAGGGGTGACTTTGCAGTCCGTACAGGATTACATAAGAACATAAGAGACGCCAATGTTGGATCAGGCCAAAGGCCCATCCAGTCCAACACTCTGTCACGCAGTGGCCAGAAATACCAGGTGCCATCAGGAAGTCCACCAGTGGGACCAGGACACCAAGATGACAGAGCATCACTTGCCCCAGAGCCCCTATCTATACCTTGTGGCTAATAGCCACTGATGGACCTCTGCTCCATATGCTTATCTAATTCCCTCTTGAAGCCGTCCATGCTTGTAGCTGCCACCGCTTCCTGTGGCCCAGGGTATTTGAATGTGGTTTTGAGCTGCACTTTCCCCTTCCCAGTTGAGAAAACGTGGAGCAGAATCGCCCATAGAGCCCACTTTTCCAGTCATCTGCTTGAGGGGCACTGGTCTTGATTGCCTGGAGGTCAATTGTAGTAGCAGGAAATCTCCAGGTGCCACCTGGAGGTTGGCAGCCCTAGCCACCGCTCACATGGAGCATGGCTGCAGAAATGAAGCTGCCTTCTAGCCAGTTAGACCAGTCCCTGGATACAGCCCACTGCTGACTACTCCAACTGGAAGAAGGTGTCCAAGGCGCCAGGGTTGAACTGGCAAGAATTGGGCTCCCCCCCACCTGGCTGCGCCGTGTGACCAGGCCCTTCTCTAATTTGGTATCTCGGAGAGTCTCATTAAATGCACTATTTACTCTCTCTGCAAGATCATTAGGGAAAGGTGGTTAAATAAGATCACAGCGCTTCACAAACAGACACCGCCCCGCATCTTGAAACGCTGACACTTCTCATTACTTTGTATTCAAGGGGCTTCAAGCCAGCTTTCTGTCCAGCTGACAGCGACACATCCAAGCCAATAGAATTAATTTCCTGAGCAGGACTTGATGAGACGGGGCCTCCGACTAGTCACCAACACCCAGAGAGCCGCCCGTCCCCTTCCCTCTGCCTCAGCCAACCAGGTGAGCTCGACTAAGATCATTCTCCAGTCTCTGTCTTGTTCTCTAACAGACCAGCACCGTTTATGACTCAGAGATCCATTTAACCCAGAGGTGTCCTCAGTGGGCGGATCCAGGAAATATAGACACTGATAAGGGCATCCTTTGAAATGCCATCCTGCCAGCTGTGTTGTGCTCTATGGCAAAGAAAGGTGAGCATCTTCCGCCCAGCTTGGTGAAATCGTGGGACTTTCCCCAACATTTTCCCCAAAGTACTTCTGACCTAGCAGTGCAAGTCCAGGGCCGGACCCAGGAAGTTTGGGTGCCCAAGGCAGAAAAACTGAACGCTGCCTTTCCCACTAATTAACCAGAGTCACAATCATCTGTAAGGCCTCCTGGAAGTGAAAGAGAGCTACTGTTAATCTCAGTGGGGTTTGCGATCTGCCGCATGATGAATGTGGCTGACAAGTTTTAATTTAATTTTAATTCATTCATTGTAGGCCTGCCAGATCCCACGGGGAGGGGGTTTGCCTGCTTTAGAGGCTCCCAATCCGCTGACCTGGATCCAGCCAGCAGGGGGAACCCCACCCCCAAAGTGTCTGGACTGGGCCAACATGCTCGGCGCGATGCGATGACGTAACCCGGAGGTGACATCATCGTGCTGGGCACATCACCAAGGGACGCTCTAGCATTCAGCCTGAAAACTCTATGGTATCATAGAGTTTCTAGCTGAATGCTATAGTGTCCCCTTGGTGACATGCCTAGCGCAATGACGTCACTTCTGGGTGAAATGCTCTAGCATTCAGCCTGAAAGCTCTATGGTACCATAGAGTTTCTAGCTAAATGCTAGAGCGTCCCCTTGGTGACATGCCTAGCACAATGACATCACTTCTGGGTGAAATGCTCTAGCATTCGGCCTGAAAGCTCTGTGGTACCATAGAGTTTCAAGCTGAATGCTAGAGCATCCCCTTGGTGAGATGCCTAGCACAATGATGTCACCTCTGGGTGAAATCATCACGGACTGTGCGTTATGCACATGTACCAAAAGATCCTGGAAGAAGAGCTTCTCCTCCCTGCTGGAAAAAGGTAGGGACCTGGCAACCCTACTACACTGACATCTTGCCTTTCTCCCCAATGGGACCCAAAGTGGTTTACCTCATTCTCGCCTCCGTTTTATCTTCACAAGAACCCCCATAAGGTAGATTAAACTGAGGCTGTGCGACTTGCCCAAGGTCATCTAGTAAGCTTCCGTGGCAGAGTAGGGATTGGAACCTGGCTCCCCTCGATCCTAGTCCACTCGATATCCTTAATGGAGTCTAAAATCAGCTGATGGGATGGCTGCCTGCCTTAGCCCCATGGAACGCCCCTGTCCTACTCATTAGGAAAAGGGGGAAGGCACAGGGTTGCCACCCTCCTGGTGGGGTAGGGTGGCCAGGTCCCTCCTGGCCACCAGTGGGGGTTGGGGTAGTAGGGTTGCCAGACCCCAGGTGGAGGCAGGAGTGTTCTGTTGCCAGGCCCTGCGCCACAGCAGCTGCTGATCAGCTTGCTGGCAGGGGGACTTACCTGGGAAAAGAAAAGGGCCCAGGCCTTGACACCATCGTTGCACAGGAAGTGATGTCATCACACCAGCGATGTCCAAGTGACGCTCTGGAATTTGGGCAAAAACTCTACGGTAGAAGCCAGTCTTACCATAGAATTTCTGCCCAAATACTAGAGTGTCACCTGGATGTTGCTGTTGTGATGATGTCACTTCCTGTGCGGCACCGGCAGCAAGGCCTGGGCCTTTTTCTTTCTCCAGGTAAGTCCTCCCTCCATCCCCTGCCAGTTGCAAGGATGGCTGCCAGCTCCAGGCTGGGAAACTCCTGGAGATCTAGGGGTGGACCCTGAGGAGGACAGTCACCTCAGTGGGATACAGTGCCACAGTGCCCACCCTCCAAAGCATCCATGTTCTCCAGGGGAACTGTTCTCTGTAGTCTGGAGATGAGCTGGATTCTGGGGGATCCCCCGGTCTCACCTGAAGGCTGGCATCCCTGTGTGGTGCCTGGAGGTTTTCCAGAACTGCAATTGATCTACGAAGAACAGAGATCAGGTCCACTAGAGAAAACGGGAGCTTCAAGGGACGGACTCTGTGGCGTCACACCTCTGCTGAGCCCCTTCCCTTGACTCCACCCCCAAATCTCCACTTTTCCCCCCTTCAGATTTGTTACGGTCGAGACACGCAAGGTTAGAATACAGCTCTGACAGACAGCTAATATAAAGTTTAAAATAACAGCACAAATAAAATTCATACTTCTGCCTTTAGCATTTTTTTTAGACCAATGGTTCCACTTTGTAAGAGCCAGGGCACGAAACCTTGCCACTGCGTAAGACACAGGTTTGTGACCGCCTTCTAAGAGATATATCCAAAGAGTTTCAGAGTTAAAATCAACGTAATATTGTAATGGCTTAAATCTGGAAAGTAGAGGAATAAGTATCTGGCGTCTTTCTTCTTGATAGTATTCACAATGTAAGAAGAAGAAGAAGAGAAGAAGAGACTACCCCGCCCTTCACTACCCAAAGGTGTCTCAGAGAGGCTTACAAACTCCTTTCCCTTCCCCTCCCCACAACAGACACCCTGTGAGGCAGGTGGGGCTGAGAGAGCTTTTGACAGAAACGGCTCTTTTTCAAGAACAGCTGTGCCAGAACTATGGCTTGCCCAAGGCCATCCAGCCAGGTGCGAGTGGAGGAGTGGGGAATCAAACCCGGTTCTCCCAGATTAGAGTCCGCGCACTTAACCACTACACCAAACTGGTGTGTAAGAGTAGGTGTGTAATTGATTCGACCGCGTTAATTGAACAAGAACAACATCGTTGCTGCACGGGCTGTTGAGAAAACCGACCCTGTAGGACTGCAGATGGGAATGCATCAAAACGTGCTCTTGAGGAGGCCCATCTATACCTCTCACAGGCGGGGGTCAGTTGGGGCCAAAGCACGTCAGAACACCGCTCTGGCAGCCCAGGAGCGGGCAGAAATGGCAGTGGCAGCAAGCCCCACCCCCAGCTGCCCACCCTCGCACGCCTTTTCTATGGAGTTGTGCTGCTGTAGTCTATGGCTCATAGAATATAATGGAAAGATCACGCCGCAGCAGCAGCGCGACTCCAGAGAGAACGGGTTTAAACTTTAAACTTTATCTCTCTTCGCTTCCCCCCCCCCAGCCCACATTGGCAGGCTGGCTGGGGAAGGGAAGGGGAGGCTTTTGAAGATGCCTCCCCCCCTTTTTGCTTCCCCTTCTGACACGACTTCCAGTGATGTCAGAGGGCGTGGCATATGCTAATGAGCTATTATGCTAATAGCCTATTAGATATGCTAATGAAGAAGAAGAAGAGATTGGATTTATACCCCACCCTTCACTTGGAGTCTCAGAGCGGCTTACAAACTCCTCTCCCTTCCCCTCCCCACAACAGACACCCTGTGAGGTGGGTGGGGCTGAGAGAACTCTGACACAAACTGCTCTTTTTCAAGGACAGCTGTGCCAGAGCTTGTGACTGACCCAAGGTCACATCAGCAGGTGCAAGTGGAGGAGTGGGGAATCAAACCCGGTTCTCCCAGATTAGAGTCCGCACACTTAACCACTACACCAAACTGGCTCTTAACCACTACACCAAATTGGAATAGAGTCCGCACACTTAATGAGATCCTGCAGCTCTTTTTCTACAAAATGACCCCTGCCATAGGTGGTAGCCTTGAGGTATGAGGGTACTATATAACTTAGTCCTTTTTTTCAAACTCCTGTAGCCTCATCGTTTTGGGACTCTATGTCAATTAATTTCTGAGAAATTAAAGCTTTCGCTTTATTCAGTCCCATATCCAGCAAAACGTCTGGCTCCGATCCAATCAACTTAATTTTCTCAATTATCTTTAAAGACCTTATAGGATAAGGATCGGAGGCTGCCATCTTGTAGGAGACTTGCTTTCCGTCTCTCAAAGAGAGCGCGGGCACAGGCTCCTATGAAGGGGCATTCCAAACCTCAGGGTTATCCAAGGAGGCTCTTCTGGTTAGTCCAGGGCAATTAGCAAAATCTTAGGCCCGACCAAAACATACAGTAAATGAAGCTGAAAATAGCAAACTATTTGATTGATGTGCTAAACATACGGCAAAACCTTGGGGGAAATCTGCTCTTTGTTGAAAATGGCAGATTTCTCACAGTTTAGCTTAAAAGCCCCCATATCTCTGGAACTAATGAGCCAAGCAGGGCATGTTATGCTGGAAATGTTCAGACGATTGTGGAGAACCGTTTTTGGAGAGGACTTCAAAACCTTGGATTGAGGTGTACTTTCCTTATGTTTATAATGGCTATCAATTATTCTAAATGTCTGGGTCAAATGCTAATTCCGGTGGACCTTGTAACTACTTTTACTTGGAAAACAAATTGGGCATTATTGTTGTCAAAGCACTAGTTTCTGTTTCAAGTGTCTACAATGAATAGTAAAATAGTACAGCACTTTTGCTCATAAGCATAGTCTTGCTCCAGTCTCAGTATCCTGGATGCTGAGCGCCAATTTTGCTGTTGTACTATGATTAGACCAGAACCCAACATTTTCCCTTGCCTGAGCACTCTCCACATCTCACCGTACAAAAAAGTCACCCAGTTCTCTTGCTGTTCTCAGAAGCCTGTGTTGTTGGTGAGCATGCAAGGCTGTCCGCAGCGCTTCCACTATATTGGGTGAGTCAACGATCAGCTTTCATGTTGTTGACAGCACACCGTCTTTGAGATTCTTCATATCCACAGGTGGGGGGTTTCCTGCAGCCACATTCAGCATGAAAGCCACTCAGGGGCAAAGTATCCCTTGCACACTCACAGGTCCGGTTGCACAAGACGAGATGCAAAAGGTGTTTTGGTGCAGGGCGTGTCTGTGATGCTGTGAGTGGTCAGAGACGATTCCCTTCAAGCTCCCCCCAGCGCTCCAAGGCCATCAATTTCATACCCCTCAATTTCAGGACAGGATGAAGGATTCGGGAGGAACTTCTTGTTGCTGCAGCCAGAGGAAGAGGAGGAGAGCTGCTGAGTCATGCTGGACATGCACAGGCTGTAGGGTTGCCAGGTCTGACCCAGAAATATCTGGGGGATTTGGGGGTGGGGCCAGGAGACTTTGGGGGTGGGGCCAGGAGCCAGGATGTGACATCACTTTTGAAGCCAGAAGGGGAGTGTCATGCCTGCCCCTGCTGATGTCATGCCTGCCCCTGCTGATGCCCCTGAACAGGCTAGAAGGTCTGGCCGTCACATTTAACAGACTCTTTTCTGTAACAAACGCACGCATGCACGCACAGCATCACCTCACCAGTAAACTCCGCTGCCCTGCTAGAAGCCGCGTCTTCTGCTTTCTGGTCAAGCAGAAAGTAGCTGACGAGCACTTGTGGGTTTGAACGTCAGCTTGGATTACTTCAGTACGAAGCGGCGCATCATAGGGACCCTTCAGCTCTTCAACCCGATTGGAGTCGTTAGCACTCGAGAGAGAGAGGTTTCGAACAGCGGCATTAAACAAGAGCAAGTGAGATAATGAAGTGGGCACAGAGCGCTCCGGTGTAAACATGGTCACTCACCGTATGCACCACACTGCCTGGAGAATGCGCTTTCCCCCTGTACCTCCTCCAGTCGACTTGTAGCCAGAACAGACCCTGTTTGCATCTGTGAAAGGTGCCAGTAGGTGATATTCTTCAGGGTGCCACAGCCCACACAGCGGAAGGGGGCTTGTTCCCAGCTGGCAAAATTATGTCACTCGCACGCCGTACAGGGACTGTGATGGGTCCAGTTCTTAAATAACATTCCTCGGCGCACATACTGTGAGCTGCCATTCCTGGTGAATGTGTCGCTCAGGGAGCTCATTAGGAGATCCCTTGATTCTGGGCGAAGGCAGCTGAAGGTGAAGCAGGTGACCGAAGAGCATGTCAAAGAGGGGTTCACCGCTCCCTTCAGCCGCAGCCGAGTCTGTTCTGCAGGCCCGTCAGGATTTGGATAGCGAATCCCCACCCCCGTCAGCCCACTCCTCAGCCACAGAACAAACAGTGTCTACCATAACAGGTTCGATTCAAGTCCAGTTGCACCTGTTCTGTCAGAGCTGCAGTTCTCTCAGAGCTGTTCTTGAAAGGGCAGTCCTCAAGAGAGCTCTCTCAGCCCCACCTACTTCACAGGGCGTCTATTGTGGGGAGGGGAAGGGAAAGGAGTTTGTAAGTCGCTCTGAGAGGCCAAGGGAAGGGCGGGGTATAAATCCAACCTCCTCCTCCTCCTCTTCTTCATTTATTTATTTTTCAAATTCATATTCTGCCCTCCCTGTGAACAGACTTAGAGCGGATCACAACAAATAGGCCATTCGGCATCACAGACCACATAATGATAAATTAGGGTTGCCAAGTCTGGCAAACTTACCGGCGGGGGAGGCTCCGACGAAATCGGAAGCAGGTTCCATATGCGCGCGCGCACAACGCTGCCACGTCACCTGAAGTGACGTGCGACGTTGCTGACGTTGGGGGCATGGCCGAGCTCATAGGGGGGGGGAACAAATGGTTTTCCGCCCTGACGAGCTCAGCCCCGCCCCCAACGTCAGCCACGC
>NW_015167638.1:66727-69403 GCF_001447785.1 Gekko japonicus
TCCGCCGCGGCGGAAATCGGGCCTCCAAAGCGGGGGTTTCCCCGCCCCCCACCCCCATTTGGCAACCCAATGATAAATAGTTACATAAAACATATTGAAATAAAAATTTAAAAACAGATTGCACCAATCGTTGCACAGTCCGCTACCGGTGCCGCTGGACTCTAAGTTTGTTTAAATCTGGGTGACACGGAAGTGGTGTCTTCAGCAGCGGAGGCTGGCTTTTTTACTGGATGCCCACTGCCTCAGCCAAAGGCCTGACAGAACAGCTCCATTTTACAGGCCCTGCAGAATGGTAGAAAGTCCCACAGGGCCCTGATCTCACGCGGGAGCATGTCCCACCAGGCCGGGGGCCATGGCGGAAAAGGCCCTGGTCTCTGAGGCTAAATGGACGTCTCTCGGGCTGGGGACAGCCAGCAGATCTTGACCAGCACACCACAGGGCTCTCCAGGGCACATATGGGGGAGGTCTCTGAGAGACCAACAAGAGTTCTGAGGTCGAAGAGAGTCAAAGATTCCCTCCTCAGACACAAAGTCAGACTACCCATATCTGACAAAAGGCGTTTTGACCAGGGGTCATTTCCTGCAGGAGCGCACAGGAGTGGAGCTCCGGCAGTAAAGAGCCCAAGGGGTGGGCACATGCAACAAGCCCCGCCCCCTGCTCCTTCTCTCCCTCTTTCTTTCCCTCTTTCCCAAAAAAAAACTCCTTCTTTCCTTCTATTTCTTTCCTTCTTTTTCTTTCTTTCTTTTCCTCCTTTTTTCCTTCTTTCCTACCTTTCCTTCTCTCCTTCTCTCCCTCCTTATTTCCGTCTCTCCCTCTTTCTTTCCATCTCTCCCTCTGTCTTTCCGCCTTTCTGTCTCTCTCTCTCTCTCTCCCCCTCCCCACAGATCTGTGTGAGGGCAGATCTGTGCATCCCCCACCCCCGCTAGCAATCCAAAACAGTCCAGTGGCACCTTTAAGACCAAGTTTTATTCAGGTACAAGCTCTCCCTCCTCTGTGAGGACAGATCTGCACGTTACCCCCCCCCCCAATAGATAGCAATCCAAAAGAGTCCAGTGGAGCCTGAGCGGTGGGTGTTGCCTTCTGACACGTCCGGTGATGTCAGGGGGTGTGGCCTATGCAAATAAGTTATGCTAATGAGCTCCTGCACCTCTTTTTCTACGAAATGACCCCTGGTTTTGACTCTCGATAGCTCATATCCCCAAAACCTTATCGGCCTCTAAGATGCAACTGGAATCGAAGCTAAGGCGTTCTACTGCAGACCGACACGGCTTCCTCCTGAAACTCTCCTATCCAGAGTGCTCCAGTCGCCAGACGGTTTTTGACGTTTGCATGAGGCTCCATCAGTCACTGGCCCCCTGCAAAAGTGGTCCTGTTTCTTAAAGTCAAAATTGTTCTGTTCTTATTGCTGATGTGTTGGGGCCCAGTTTGGTAGTTTGGTCACACACACTGGGTGTATCTTTGTGGCTCCTGATGTGGACTTTGGTGCTTCCTTTTCCTTCCAGCAGTTTCAAAATGCCACCTGCGCCAGACGGACTGCGTTTCCAGAGGGTTCCTAATCCTCTTTTAGCAATGACCGTTTTGCCATCTCCAGACTGATTCCCTCCCCCCCCCACACACATAAAGCGTGCATAGTAGGGACTCCGTGACAATTAATGATTCCATCGATGTTTATTCAGCTGCCTTTCTGCACCGTACCATGAACTGTTGCCTCTACAGATCAGTAGAATCAACACTGTTCACTAAACATGTTTTTCATATTTCAAAGGTAAGTTACTTTCAGAGCAATGGGTGCAGTTGGGTCAACAGAGAAATCTGCCATTTCCCCAAGTGACAGCCAGGGTGTGTAGTGGTTAATGTTGGGGAAATGTGTGTTGCGAGGTCTAAATCCAGTCATTATAGGGTTAATGTGCTTACCTTGTGTGCTATTGTTTAGACTGACCTGGAAGGGAACCTGGCTCAAAGCCAATGGGGAGGAAGCCCGGGAAACTGGAGCCTGTTAACCCACAACCATTGGTTAATGTACTCAGGTGATTTCCTTCTAGGGTCAAGAAGAAAGAAGAATCCCCATTACCAGGACTATTTTTGGGCAGGAACGCACAGGAACGGAGTTCCGGCTGGCTCCTGAGTTGGCCACGCCCAGCAGGAACTCATTAGCATAATAGGCCACACCCAACAGCAGAAACTCATTAGAACTGGCTACATTAGGGGTGTGTGGCCTAACATGCAAAGGAGTTCCTGCTACAAAAAAAGGCCCTGGGTTTTGACAACAAACAAGGTAAACAGAATAAGAAGCAAAAGGTTGGTGTGGTTGGATGACCACACTTCTGGTAACATGTGGTTGCAGCCTAATAGGCTAATGAGCTGTGCTGTCAGGGGTGAGGCCCAATATGCTAATGAGTTCCTGCTATTGGGTGTGGCCTATTATGCTAATGAGTTCCTGCTGGGCTTTTTCTACAAAAAGAGCCCTGCCTGTGGTCAGTCTGTCTGTTGCGGTACTGGTAACAGCAAGGATGTAGTCTTAAGTGTTTGTTGTTTTGTAGATTTCCCGTGTACCCTTCCCTTTAGAAATAAAGACCTTTACATAGAAAGAAAATGCCTCCTCTTCAGTGAACAAAGATCCATTGCAAGCTCTGAATATCTAACTATTTTTACCAAATTTTTCCAACAGTTAAGAGC
>NW_015167638.1:69444-69862 GCF_001447785.1 Gekko japonicus
CGGCGGACTAGGATCCGGGAGACCCGGTTCGAATCCCGACTCGTGCCATGGAGGCTTGCTGGGTGACCTTGGGTCAGAGATATACTCAGCCTGACTGACCTCACAGGGTTGTTTGAGGATAGAATGGGGACAAGGGAGAATGATGTAGACCGTTTTGGGTCCCCCTTGGGGAGAAAGGCAGGGTACAAATGAATCAAAGTTAGGTTTTGGGGAGTTTCTGTAGGGTAATCATGGGTATCCTGCCCTGCAGTTTCCATCTTTATAATCCGAATGTTCAGGACAGGCAGAGCCAGTTTGGTGTAGTAGTTAAGTGTGCGGACTCTAATCTGGGAGAACCGGGTTTGATTCCCCACTCCTCTACTTGCAGCTGCTGGATGACCTTGGGCAAGCCATAGTTCTGTCAGAGCTTTTCTCTCAA
>NW_015167638.1:70199-74763 GCF_001447785.1 Gekko japonicus
CAAACACACCCCCCCCCCCCCCCCCCGGTCTCTAGCTGCACCCCAGAAAACTAGAGCATCTCACTGGTCGGCTCTCTGTTGCTATCATTCCCCAGGCCCACAACACAGCTATTGTTGCACATGTTCAGTTTTCTGATAAAAGCAGTGAGGTCTGCTTGATTCCAGTGCTGCTGGGTAATCTGAGCAACTGGCACGCACTTACTAAACAGCGGGAGAAAGAAAGAAAGAAAGAAAGAAAGAAAGAAAGAAAGAAAGAAAGATTAAATAAATAAAAATTAAAAAAGAACAACCACTGACCCTCTCAGAAGGCAGGTCTTAGTCGCATGGCTGCTCCAGACACGGCCTAAAAAAAGACTCTTGGGGGAAAATGGAACGTCTGTGTGGGGGTCGCTTTATGGAGTAGTATATTTCCACAGTAAAGCAAGCTGGTGCTGTTTGGGATTTATTTTTTCTTGTCGCAGGCCATTCCTCTCATTTTATATTTCATTCCATACATACCTTTAGTTTTTATCTTCCAGGGGGGGTGGGGGAGATTCCGGAATTTATTTTCAGTGCTAAAGTAGCCAGGACCCAGGGATGTTCCGATTTACTGCATGCAGGAAGCGAGCAGGGCCACCACCTCTATATTTAGGAGGTGGTGGCAGGGCTGGCTGTGGGAGGACAGCCTTGCCAACCTCCAGGTGGTGACTGGAGATCTCCCGTTATTACAACTGATCTCCAGGCGACAGGGTTCCGTTCCCCCGGAGGAAATGGTTGCTTTGGAAGGTGGACTCTGTGGCGTCATACCCCATCAAAGTCCATCCCCTCCTCAAGCCCCACCTTTCTCAAGCTCCACCCGCAGAATCTCCAAGTATTTCCCAATCTGGAGCTGGCATCCCTGGGGGGGGGAACTGTTTACTGAAGGACAGCAGGAACTCATTAGCATAATAGGCCACACCCGACAACAGGAACTCATTAGCATATTGGGCCACACCCCTGACAGCACAGCTCGTTAGCACATTAGGCCGCACCCCCACGTTACCAGAAGTGTGGTCATCCAGCCACACCCACCTTTTGCTTCTTATTCTGTTGACCTTGTTTGTTGTCAAAACCCAGGGCTTTTTTTTGTAGCAGGAACTCCTTTGCATGTTAGGCCACACACCCCTAATGTAGCCAATCCTAATGGGTTTCTGCTGTTGGGCGTGGCCTATTATGCTAATGAGTTCCTGCTGGGCGTGGCCAACTCGGGAGCCAGCCGGAACTCCGCTCCTGTGTGTTCCTGCCCAAAAATAGCCCTGCTGTAGGCTTTTGGAAATACCAACCCCACCCCACACAAACACATCGCAGGAGAGGAGACATGCGCTCCAGCAACAGGGAGGGGAAGCACAGAGCCCCTAACAACCAACGATGAGAAGGGAACAACAAGAAAGGTTAAAGCAGGTCCAGTTTGAAAGTGATATTTGAGGTGAGCGTTCAAGAACCCTGGCCGGTGTACTTTATGAAACAACACTTGTCCCCCTGGATAAGACTTGGTTCTCCCTAAGCAAGTATGGCCATTCTCCAGGCATGGTCCGGAGATTTCCCGGCATTTATAACTGATCACCAGAGCTCAGTTCCCCGGAGATAATGGCTGCTTCGGAGGGTGAACTGTACCTGCGGAGGTCCCGTCCCTCCGGAAAACCCTGGCCTCCCCAGACTCCAGCCCCAAAATCACCGGGTATTTTCTAACCCAGAACTGGCAAGCCTGTTGTGCAGGGACTCCTTCTGGCTCTGCACCGCTGCATCCCTGTGCTCCACTCCTCTGTACGGGTTTACGTCTTTAAAATATTTGTATCCATGCCTTTGTCCCAGGCATCCTGAGACGCAAGGCAGGCAGGCTCCCTCCTGGACCCCACTCAGCAGAAACAGCCGGAGACAGAAGTCCAAAATCTGGGTCACCCCAATTCAGGCTGCCCCAAGAGTAGGCAGGATAAGCCTTGCACGAAACGAAGGAAGGCTGAGTCCTTCAGGCTCCCTATTCCGAAGAAGGAGAAGGAGAACATAAGAACATAAGAACATAAGAACATAAGAGACGCCAATGTTGGATCAGGCCAAAGGCCCATCCAGTCCAACACTCTGTATCACACAGTGGCCAGAAATACCAGGAGCCATCAGGAGGTCCACCAGTGGGGCCAGGACATTAGAAGCCCTCCCACTGTTGGACCCCCCCCAAGCACCAAGAAGACAGAGCATCACTTGCCCCAGAGCCCCTAGCTATACCTTGTGGCTAATAGCCACTGATGGACCTCTGCCCCATATGCTTATCGAATTCCCTTTTGAAGCCGTCCATGCTTGTAGCCGCCACCACTTCCTGTGGCAGTGAATTCCATGTGTTAATCACTCTTTGGGTGAAGAAGTACTTCCTTTTATCCGTTCTAACCCGACCGCTCAGCTATTTCATGGAGTGCCCATGAGTTCTATGGAGAAGGAGAAGAAGAAGAAGAAGAGTTATATTTATACCCCGCCCTCCACTTGGAGTCTCGGAGTAGCTTACAGTCTCCTTCCCTTCCTTTCCCCACAACAGACACCCTGTGAGGTAGGTGGGGCTGAGACAGCCCTGAGAGAGCTGTGAGTCCAGTGTTCCCTCTAAGCTGAGTGAGTGTGAGCCAGCTCACAGTTTTTTAGCCTCCGGCTCACACATTTTTGTCTCAGCTCAGGAAGGAGGGCTCCAGAGCAAGCTAATTCATGCAGTAGCCCAATGACTCGCTCACGACTTTAATGCCAGCAGCTCACAAAGTAGAAGTTTTGCTCACAAGACTCCACAGCTTAGAGGGAACATTGGGCCTGTGACTCACCCAAGGTTACCCAGCTGGCTGCATGTAGAGGAGTGGGGAATCAAATCCAGTCCTGCCACTCTTAACCACTACACCAGATTGGCTCTAGGGTTGCGAACTCTAGGTTCAGAAACAGCTGAGGATTTGGGGGTGCAGCGTTAGAGGGTGGGGTTTAGGGAGGGGAGGGGATGAGGCCATGCGCCCCACCTTCCAAAGCAGCCATTTTCTCCAGGAGAAGTGGAGTAAGTGTTTTAGATAAATAAATCATAAATAAATACCCTATCTCTGTAGTCTGGGGATCAGTTGTAATTCTAGGAGTTCTCCAGCCCCCCACCTGGAGGACAGCAACCCTAAAAGGCCTTTCGAGGTAAACCCCAGATCTTTGACTGGTGTCTGAAAATTAGCTAGTGCTGACCTGATCTGTTAGCACAAGGGTGATATTCCACCCGGCTGCCCCGTCTTCATAACATTTTACTACATAATGTGTGTGCAATCAGTGTTCCCTCTAAGCTGAGTTAGTGTGAGTTAGCTCACAGTTTTTTAGCTTCTGGCTCACGCATTTTTGTCTTAGCTCAGGAAGGGTGGCTCCAGAGCAAACTAATTTATGCAGCAGCCAAATGGCTCACTCACAACTCCAGTGTCAGTAGTTCACAAAATAGAATTTTTGCTCAGAAGACTCCACAGCTTAGAGGGAACATTAGTGTGCATGCTAGGTTTTTTTTATTGGGAACCTTCCTTGGGTATTCTTCTTAAGCACAGGGCTGCTGGCCCCTTTCTGTCCCCTCTGGGCTTCAATAGCTTCTTGTTTTGTGTGGAATTTCTAATCTCTGTTGGTGCAAAGAAGAATAAATGTTAATGACTTTAATGTTGCACCTTTGTGGATGGTGGGAAGAATTCACAATGAGGGGGAGAGAGGAGTTTCCCCCCCTCTTCCCTTCCCTTTGAGGGGAATGTCTGAAAATCAATGGAAGTATTTGGGCATCTGAATACTTATCAATGCCTGCTTCTCTGCATAAACCTCTGGGCTTTCTCCGCATCCCTTTGCATTTTAGAAGCACACAATCCCACACTGTCTGGAGCTATGCATGCCTTAAGGCCATGCATGCCACTTGGCTTAGGTGATGTCTGTATAAGATCCAGTTCCTTGGGCAGGCTACAGGTCAGCCCCCCTCCCCCCCATTTAAAGGAAGTGACTTCTGAGTACACGTACACCTGCAGAGTAGGGGTGCCAGCCTCCAGGTGGGACCTAGGGATCCCCTGGCATTAAAGCTCATCTGCAGACTACAGAGATCAGAGACTAGTTCTATGGCATTGTGCCCCACTGAGGTCTTTGTCCTCCCCGGGCTCCACCCTCAGATCAGTAAGGCACAGGGAGGGGGGAAACAAACCTGACTCAAAAACTGGAATCAAGAACCACAAGGGTGAGAAAGAAGTCAAACTGCTGTTTGCTTGAGTACCTCGGACTTAGGTAGCCACACAGGTGCTTTTTGGACCTAAATTGGAAGATGTTCTAATTCAGCAGCTGTGCATTCGGCACCAGACACATGACTTTCATCTTTAGAGGCCTCACAAACATCTTTGTCTTGTGTGTTTAGATTTTGTTGCTTCACCTTCCTTTTCTTGATCCAATATTCACTTTAAAAGGTAAAGGTAAAGGTTCCCTTGCTTGAAAGCTAGTCGAGTCCGACTCTAGGGTTGTGGTGCTCATCTCCATTTCCAAGCCGAAGAGCCAGCGCTGTCCGAAGACGTTTCCGTGGTCATGTGGCCGGCGT
>NW_015167638.1:74824-88451 GCF_001447785.1 Gekko japonicus
GGGGAGGAAATGCAATCCAAGAAGTCAAACTCAAACCAGCTGCTCCCCACAAAGGCATCTCTCAGAGTCCCACCAGGAGTTTTCAAAACAAAACAGCAGGGGTGGGGTGGAGTGGAGTGGGGGGCTGCAGAGGGGGAGGAGGAGCAGGGAGGGAGGGGAGGAAGGAAAGGCACATATCCCGTTGACCGTTTTGCACCTCTCACCTCTCGGCAGCAGCCTCCCCTCTCCAAACACAAGGCACAGGTAGGCATATACCGCGCGCACTTTGAGTCCCCGGCTGTGGGAGAAAACCAGGGAGTAGATGCTCAGAGGAGGAAATAAACACATGCCTGCCCACCACTCCCCCTTTCCAACTGCAGCCTCTCCGAGTCAATGTGCCTTTGCTGAAAAGGATTTCCAGAGGTTAGAAGCGGGGGTCAGCTAGCCAAACCGCAAGCGTCACAGAACTAGTTTGTGTTTATCTGTGTGTGCGCACACACACACAGAGCGGCTTCCTCCCAGGAACCCAGGGCTGTAAACTTCATGCTCCTGGCCATTTTTATCTTCACAACTTTGTAAAGTGGAGTGGGGAGTCAACGTGGGTCTCCCAGATTCATGCCGGACAATCTAACCAGGGCCCTGCACTGGCTTAGCCTCTACATATATTATAAAGGTAAAGGTAAAGGTTCCCTTGCTCGAAAGCCAGTCGAATCCGACTCTAGGGTTGCGATGCTCATCTCCGTTTCAAAGCCGAAGAGCCAGCGCTGTCCGAAGACGTTTCCGTGGTCATGTGGCCGGCATGCCTAAACACCAAGGCGCACGGAACGCTGTTACCTTCTCTCCGAAGTGGTACCTATTTATCTACTTGCAATTTCTTGCTTTCGAACTGCTAGGTTGGCAGGAGCTGGAACTAGAGACGGGAGCTCACTCCGTCATGCGGCAACTCAGGTCTCGAACTGCTGAACTACCGACCTTCCACAGCCTGCAGTTCAGCGTCTTAACCACTTGAGCCACCGCGGCTGCCCTGACCTGGATGGCCCAGGATAGCCTGATCTTGTCAGCTCTGAGAAGCTAAGCAGGCTCAGCCTTGGTCAGTACTTGGATGGGAGACCACCAAGGGTGTCCAGGGCCTCACCCAGGCTCCTCTCTTGCCTTGAAAACCTTATTGGATTGCCATAAAGTTGGCTGTGGCTTGACAGTAGGGTTGTCAACCCCCAGGTGGGGCCTGGAGACTCCCAGCCATTACGCTTTGATTCCCAGGCAACCAAGCTCAGCCCCCCTGGAGAAAATGTAGGGTTGCCAGGTCTTACCTGGCTGCCAGCAGGGGTGCTCCTGCCCAGTCCTGGGATTTTCTGGTGCACGAGCCGTGCAGACCTATTGCAACGACATCACCCAGAAGTTACATCATTGCGCCAGGCAAATTCTGGAGGGGATGCTCTAGCATTTGGGCAAAACACCCCCTCTATGGTCACCATAGAGTTTCAACCAAGATGTTAGAGCGCCCCCCCGCACAATGTGCCCAGTATGTAGACGCCACCTCTGGGCGATTGCACTGGGCATGTTGAGTGCACCAGGGTGCTTCAGGGGGCAGGGCTTCCCCCACCATCCAGCTGGCCATTGGTGGCTTGGGCCCCTCAAAAACAGGTGGGATGGCAACCCTAAGAAAACGGCTGCTTTGGAGGGTGGGCAGTATGGCATTATGCCCTGCAAGAGGTCCCTCCCCTCCCTAAACCCTGTGCCTTGCCCAGGGCCCCCCCACCCAAGTCCTCATGTATTTTCCATGGCAGAGTTGACAGCTCTACTCGATAGCTGTTTCCACCACTTGGTAAAAGGTGCACAAGTCATTGTGCAAAATGAAAAATGTCATCTCAGCTTTCTTAATTTTTATTTATCTTTTTAAAAAATTTACATTATTTATAGTCTTCCTTTCCCCTGGGACTCAAGGCGGATTTAGGGCTGCCAAGTGGGGGCGGGGGGCGGGTAAACCCCCGCTTCGGAGGCCCGATTCCCACCCCCAAAGACTCAAGCCCCGGGGGGGAACTCCGCCCCCCGAAGCGCAGCCATACATGACTACTGGGAATACCATTGCTTTGACCATGCAGACTTTTGTTGGCAGGGTGATGTCTCTACTTTTTATCATGCTGTTGAGGTTTGCCATTGCTTTCCTCCCAAGGAGCAGGCGTCTTTTAATTTCATGGCTGCAGTCACAGTCTGCGGTGATCTGGGATCCCAGGAACGTGAAGTCTGTCACTACTTCCCGTCCCCCGACTCCTCCCAGCCACAAAATGGCAGCCACAGTTTACCTTCAGTCACACAATGAAGAAAGCAACATTTTCAAAAATCTGCACAGCCAATCAAACCTCCAGTAGCCAATCAGAAGCCTGGCACTGCCCACCTCCCAAAACACCTGGTGGGTGTGAGGAAGTGTGTTGGGACCCCTGGACTAGAGCCCACTTCATCAGGTGCATGTCATGTCGTGTTGTGGCTGGTCCTCTTACACTTCTTTTTATTTATATCTGGCTTTTCTCCCCAACACGTTTTTTTAAAAAAATTGTAATCCACTTTGCGTCTCAGCAAGAAAAGCAAGCTATAAATGAAGTCAATAAATACATAAATTGAAGAACTGGGACCCAAAGTGGCTTATCACAGTGTTCTCCCCTCCTCCACCTTACCCTCACAACAACAACCCTCTAAGGTAGGTTAGGCTGAGAGTTTGTGACTGGCCCAAGATCACCCAGTGTGCTTCCATGGCAGAGTGGGGGTTTAAATTCAGTTATCCCAGGTCTTCCCAGTTTTCGTATGGCATTGTGTGTAGTATAGCCAGGAGATCCTAAGATTGTCTGGCAGTCTTAAATTCTAACTTATTGTTATGCACTGCTGGATGTTGAGCTAGACTTTTTTTTGGGGGGTGAGAGAGTTCTGAGAGAACTGTGACTGACCCAAGGTCACCCAGCTGGCTTCATGTGGAGGAGTGTGAAATCAAACCCGATTCTCCAGATTAGAGGCCACTGCTCTTAACCACTAACCCCTGCACCACCCTGTCTCTCTTATAATCAATGTGTTCCATTTTCCTAAACTTTGACTAAGAATTTATCCATATAAACTTTTTGTTGTTGTTCAGTCGCACAGTCGAGTCTGACTCTTTGCGACCCCATGGACCACATCATGCCAGGCCCACCATCCTCTGAAGTTTGCTCAATTTCATGTTCGTTGCATCGATGACACTGTCTAACCACCTCATCCTTTGCTGTCCCCGTCTTCTTTGACCTTCAGTCTTTCCCAGCATCAGGGTCTTCTCCAGTGAGTGCTCCCTTGTCATTGGGTGGCCAAAGTATTTGAGCTTCAGCTTCACTATCTAGCTTTCCAGGAAACAGTCAGGGTTGATTTCCTTTAGGACTGACTGATTTGATCTCCTTGCAGTCCAAGGGACCCTCATCTTCTCCTTATAATTACTTTTTCCTATCGCCACTATCTTATCCCCATTTTTCTACTTATCATCGTCATAATCATCATGATCATTTCTCTAGTAGCTTAGAAGCTTTGCTAGATCTGCTTCATTCTCTGCCAATGTCAGTCGGGGCAGAAAGGCCCATAACAGCCTTGGCATGTAAGTCCTCCTTGTCACTATGAAATGCAAATCAGGTGAATAAATGGCCAAACCATTACAGATGCGGAAGAGATCACTCAAGGCAGTGAGCCAAACCACAAACTGGAGTCACATGCTGCTGCAGACAGGCTACGGGGGCTGCCCATCTTGATCTAAAAAGAAAAAGAAAAATCAACCCAGGCCCTGCTGCTGCCGCCGTGCCTTCCCTTGGTGTCTGGGCAGGGACTGGGTGCTCTCTGGCTGGAACTCATTTGGGTGCTCGGGGAGGAAATGCAATCCAAGAAGTCAAACTCAAACCAGCTGCTCCCCACAAAGGCATCTCTCAGAGTCCCACCAGGAGTTTTCAAAACAAAACAGCAGGGGTTGGGTGGGGTGGGGTGGAGGGCTGCAGAGGGGGAGGAGGAGCAGGGAGGGAGGGGAGGAATATCCCGTTGATCGTTTTCTACTAGACAGCAGCCTCCCCTCTCCAAACACAAGGCACAGGTATGCATTTACGGCACGCACTTTGAGTCCCCAGCTATGGGAGAAAACCAGGGAGTAGATGCTCAGAGAAGGAAATAAACACATGCCTGCCCACTACTCCCCCTTTCCAACTGCAGCCTCTCCGAGCCAAAGTGCCTTTGCTGAAAAGGATTTCCAGAGGTTAGAAGCGGGGGTCAGCTAGCCAAACCGCAAGCGTCACAGAGCTAGTTTGTGTTTATCTGTGCATGCACACACACACACAGAGCGGCTTCCTTCCAGGAGCCCAGGGCTGTATACTTCATGCTCCTGGCCATTTTTATCTTCACAACTTTGTAAAGTGGAGTGGGGAGTCAATGTGGGTCTCCCAGATTCATGCCGGACAATCTAACCAGGGCCCTGAACTGGCTTAGCCTCTACATATATTATAAAGGTAAAGGTAAAGGTTCCCTTGCTCGAAAGCCAGTCGAATCCGCCTCTAGGGTTGCGATGCTCATCTCCGTTTCAAAGCCGAAGAGCCAACGCTGTCTGAAGACGTTTCCGTGGTCATGTGGCCGGCATGACTAAACACCAAGGCGCACGGAATGCTCTTACCTTCCCACTGAAGTGGTCCCTATTTATCTACTTGCAATTTCTTGCTTTAGAACTGCTAGGTTGGCAGGAGCTGGAACTAGAGACGGGAGCTCACTCCGTCATGCGGCCCCCGGGTCTCGAACTGCTGAACTACCGACCTTCCACAGCCTGCAGTTCAGCGTCTTAACCACTTGAGCCACCGAGGCTGCCCTGACCTGGATGGCCCAGGATAGCCTGATCTTGTCAGCTCTGAGAAGCAAAGCAGGCTCAGCCTTGGTCAGTACTTGGATGGGAGACCACCAAGGGTGTCCAGGGCCTCATGTAGGCTCCTCTCTTGCCTTGAAAACCTTACTGGATTGCCATAAAGTTGGCTGTGGCTTGACAGTAGGGTTGTCAACCCCCAGGTGGGGCCTGGAGACTCCCTGCCATTACGCTTTGATTTCCAGGCAACCCAGCTCAGCCCCCCTGGAGAAAATGTAGGGTTGCCAGGTCTTACCTGGCTGCCAACAGGGGTGCTCCTTCCCGGTCCTGGGATTTTCTGGTGCACGAGCCGTGTAGACCGATTGCAACGACATCACCCAGAAGTGACATCATTGCGCCAGGCAAATTCTGGAGGGGATGCTCTAGCATTTGGGCAAAAAAAACCCCTCTATGGTCACCATAGAGATTCAACCAAGATGCTAGAGCGCCCCCCACACAATGTGCCCAGTATGATGACGCCACCTCTGGGTGATTGCACTAGGCATGTCGGGTGCACCAGGGTTTCAGTCTTTCCCAGCATCAGGGTCTTCTCCAGTGAGTGCTCCCTTCTCATTGGGTGGCCATAGTATTTGAGCTTCAGCTTTACTATCTACCCTTCCAGGAAACAGTCAGGGTTGATTTCCTTTAGGACTGACTGATTTGATCTCCTTGCAGTCCAAGGGACCCTCATCTTCTCCTTATAATTACTTTTTCCTATCGCCACTATCGTATCCCCATTTTTCTACTTATCATCGTCATAATCATCATGATCATTTCTCTAGTAGCTTAGAAGCTTTGCTAGATCTGCTTCATTCTCTGCCAATGTCAGTCGGGGCAGAAAGGCCCATAACAGCCTTGGCATGTAAGTCCTCCTTGTCACTATGAAATGCAAATCAGGTGAATAAATGGCCAAACCATTACAGATGCGGAAGAGATCACTCAAGGCAGTGAGCCAAACCACAAACTGGAGTCACAACATGAAATAGATGGTCAAAGAATTTCGCAGATAGAAAACACAGATGACTAGTCAGGTGTGAATTCTTTCATGAGCAACACAGCGTCAGTAGCACTTCTGTCTCAAACACAACACAAACACAACATACACTGTAGAGTTGCCAGCCACTGTCTGGCAACCAGCACGAGACATCTCATCAGCGTGATGGCATTACATCACTTCTGGGGAAAACCTGGAAATGACATCATGCCACTCTGGGAATTACTGGAGACTCTACGGCTGCCATAGGGTTTCTGGTGATCCTAGAGCAGAGGTTTTCCCTTTCAAGTGATATAACACTGTCACACCAACAGCAATTTTTTTCTTTAATTTCCTCCTGCCAGCTTCCAAAATGCAGCAGGCAATGGGAGCTGGGGGTGGGGGATCTCCTGCTCCCAGTGGGTAACTGTCAACCCAACCACCTAGCAACCCTGGTCTTTCACACAGGCAGTGGCAGCAGCAGAACCTCCCTTTGTGCCCTCCCACAAAACTCTGCCTTCCTTTTGTTGTTGTTCAGTCACACAGTCGAGTCCGACTCTTCGCGACCCCATGGGCCAGATCCCGCCAGGCCTTCCGGTCTTCCGCCGTCCTCTGAAGTTGGCTCAACTTCATGTTCGTTGCATCTATGACACTGTCTAACCATCTCATCCTTTGCCGTCCCCGTCTTCTTTGACCTTCAGTCTTTCCCAGCATCAGGGTCTTCTCCAGTGAGTGCTCCCTTCTCATTGGGTGGCCAAAGTATTTGAGCTTCAGTTTCATTATCTGGCCTTCCAGGGAACAGTCAGGGTTGATTTCTTTTAGGATTGACTGATTTGATCTTCTTGCAGTCCAAGGGACTCTCAAGCGTCTTCTCCAGCACCATAGTTCGAAATAATCTATTCTTCGGCGCGCGGCCTTCCTTATAGTCCAACACTCGCAGCCATACATGACTACTGGGAATACCATCGCTTTGACCATGCGGACCTTTGTTGGCAGGGTGATGTCTCTACTTTTTATCATGCTGTTTAGGTTTCTTCCTTCCTTCCTTCCCAACTTGTAAATGGCTGGGCTACCTTCCGTTTCAGGTTATGGCTCCCCCCACCCCCAGAAAGTGAAGTCCCCATCAGCCAGGAGTTGCCATCTTGCTCCCTATCCCTTGTTCTCTCACAAGGCCAACTTGCCAAGTGGATCACGTCTCACTTGGAATGAAAGCCTTAGAATGTCTTCATTTTAGAAATACACAATGGATTTTCGCCGTGCCAGTGTTCTTGACTTTTGAACATAATGCAAGCCGAACTATTTGGAAGATGTATTTGAGAGCGGTGTTTGGGTGCACACACTGTCTGACAGACGGAAAGACGTGCAAGGCTGTGGAAATGGTCTTTCTTCAACATGTGAACTTTGACTAGTTAGTTTCTCCGTCCTGATAGGACAAGTTGCCTGGGACTAACGATGGAGGAGATTTGTCGGTGTTTCCATCAGGGCTAAGCATACACCTTAATGCTAGTTTGGCGTCGTGGTTAAGTGCGCGGACTCTAATCTGGGAGGACCGGGTTTGATTCCCCACTCCTCCACTCGCAGCTGCTGGATGACCTTGAGCAAGCCATGGTTCTGTCAGAGGTGTTCTAGAAAAAGAGCAGTTTCTGTCAAGCGCTCTCTCAGCCCCACCTACCTCACAGGGGAGGGGAAGGGAAAGGAGACTGTAAGCCGCTCTCCTTTGGGTAGTGAAGGGCGGGGTATAAATCCAATCTCTTCTCTTCTTCTTCTACAGCTGTTGCTGCAGCTGTATTGTAAGACATTCCCAGAAGATGCCCCTCTTGCTCCTCATAGGCTTTGTGTCTAGGGTGCCAACCTCCAGGTGGAGCCTGCAGATCTCCCACTATCACAATTGATCAGAGATCAGCTCCCCTGGAGAAAATGGCTGCTTGGGAGTCGTGGATTCTATAGCATTTTTATCCTGCTGAGGTCCCTCCTCTCCCCAAACCGTGCCGCCCCAGGCTTCACCCCCCAAATCTCCAGGTATTTCCCAACCCAGAGCTGGCAGCCCTATTTTCAGCCTTGCTTCCGTGGGGAAATGTGCATTTGCAGACACACCGGCCTATCTCTTTTTGTGCGCCTGCCATCCAGATGCCAACCCAGCGTATGAAGCGCAGCCAGAGGCATTCCCCATGCTGCAGGCTTGTGCAGTAATATCCAAATCTGCTTACTGTCTGCCACTGTGATTGAAGAAGTTTCTGTAATAATGTATTAGCTAAAGCTTCCAGATTATCCCCCAAACATCAGCTTGAACAAAGGGGTAATGCTTCTTTAATCCCGGCGTGATCCAGGTTCCAGTCTCTGCAGGACATTAATTCACAGCTAATACACCGATTCCCCAGCAGCCTGCTCGTGGGCTCTTAGGGGAGGCCCCGGCCTGTCCAGTCAGTCCTGCTCCGAGCCTTCTCTGAGCCAGTCCAGGTCTTCTCCACCGCCCCCAGACCTTCCAGCTACTCCTCACACAATGGCCATCTGAGAAGCAGGGAGAGGAAGACAGGGACTTCCGGCCATGCTTTAGGATCCACTCGCAGGGCTCTTTTTGGGCAGGAACGCACAGGAACGGAGGTGGCATCTCTACCCTGGACAGCCATACCAGCATCATCTGCTCAGGGCATACATGGTACTCCATTACTTGTGCTCCAGTGTACTCGCTCAGTGGCAGATCCTGCCCTTTTCCATCTCTTCGTTGATTCCATCAATGGCTCTTTGAATAAGGAACGCTTTCCTGACGCCTCAAGGTAGAATGGCCGGTTGCAGGCCATTCCCTGACTCTTTTTTTGAGGGGGGGGGGTTTGGCTGCTGGGACTGCAACTTCCAACTGGGAGCAGGGTTATCAGCTCTGGGTTGGGAAATACCAGAGTTTGGAGGTGGAGCCTGGGGAGGGTGGTGTTTGGGGAGGGACTTCCATGGGGTATAATGCCATAGAGCAGGGGTGTCGAACTCATTTGTCATGAGGGCCAGATCTGACATAAATGAGACCTTGTTGGGCCGGGCCATGTGGGTCATGGAATGTAATGCCAGGGAGCGGAGATATAAACTTTATAAAGGACACAAAAACAAAGGGTTTTTTTTTAAAACTTAAAATAAAAACATGTTTAAAACATTAGCACTCTTGCAATAAAAACATTAGGACTCTTGCAATACTTTGGCCCCGGTCACCCGGAGAATTAGGTACACGGAGGGGACGGATTAAGGGCGGAGCAAACTGGCACAATCAGACGCCAACATCTAGCAAGCATCGCACACCCACCCCTAACCCGTTGCATCCGGCTGAAAATGGGGATCGAAAAGGTACTAGGGAAAATGGAGTACCTACCGGAAGATCCGCAGCAACGGCGGGCATGGGATCGCGGACATGCTGGCAGCATGTAGCATCCTGCAACTGTCCGCGACCCACACATGCACACTAACGCGGGACCACCGTGTTGCCTCGCTGGGAGTACACCGTTGCCTCTCCAGTGTGATCGAGTGCTGACGGAGGGAGAACGGAGCCGCGGGGGAGCATAAGATCAAGCTCCCGTGCTTCTTTTAGCTTCGCCTCTAAAATGCCTCCAGTGCGGATTTTCCCGCTTGTGTGACCGGGGCCTTTTTTTATTTAACAGTGTCTGATAACTGACACCTCTTGCTCTGAATTATTGCATCAAAATGTCTGTGCTGTTGCAATCTTGACTACGTTGTTCAGATGTGTATCTGTCAGCTGCAAACCTACGATGACGCAGCAGCAGCAGAACTGTAAGAAGAAGCAAAGGACAGCCAGTTCCACTGTGGGCCTGATAGAAGCCCTCTGGGGGCCTGATCCGGCCCCCGGGCTGCATGTTTGACCCCTGCCCTAGAGTCCACCTTTCAAATTGGCCATTTTCTCCAGGGGAACTGATCTCCGTCACGTGGAGATAAATTGTAATCCCAGGAGAGCAGAGTTCCATGAGTGGCTATTAGCCATATGACCTCCTGATGGCACCTGGGTTTTGGCCACTGTGTGACTCAGAGTGTTGGACTGGATGGGCCACTGGGCTGATCCTACGTGGCTTCTCCTAAGTTCCTATGAGATCTCCAGCTACCACCTGGAGGTTGGCTACTGTAATGGGGAGGCTGGCATGGAGGAGAGGGGTTGTCTAATCCTTTCCTGCTCATGATGTTGTCCGACTGAAAAAGAGCCTTGTCTAGGTGCTTTGTACCTTGGCTGGGAAAGAGAGAGAAAGAGAGAAAGAGAGAAAGAGAGAGAGAAAGAGAGAAACAGGTGGAGGATAGAATGACGGAACACGGCAGAGCGCTATGCCTGAATAAGCTTCTTGTCTCGGTAAGACGCCCTGCTTCCATTACAGCCACCCTCCAGAGCAGATCGAAATTCTAATCTTAAACATTCAAATACAACAAGACAAACAGCAGAATTGTTAGGTTTGTCGAAAGGGGGGATTCTTTCTATTTGTCTCCTGGCTTATGTGAAACTAAGCTTTCTACTTTCACGTGTCCCAGAATCCTACTGTAAAATAAAAAAGAGAGGGTGACTCTCTCACATGTTGTCTCCTGGAATTGCCGCTGGTCTTCTGATGACCAAGATCAGTTCCCCTGGACACAACAGCTGCTTTGGAGGGACTCTATGACTTTATGCCCCACGGAGGTCCTTCTCCGCCCCAAACCCCACCCTGCCCAGACTCCACCCCCCCAAAATCTCCAGGAATTTCCTATCCCAGAGCTGGCAACCCTAGGGTAGCAGCACTATAAGGAATCACTGAACCAGAATGAAATGAAGAAGTAGGCCGAGGAGGAAGTTGGGACGGAGCCCACATGCAGTTGGAGCCAAGGGTCCCTGGCCTGAGGCCAGGAGATGTGAGAGAAGTGTGGGGGGGGCTCATCCAGGATCTGAAGGGCTGGGCAGCCCTCCTGGCAAGAAGGAGGAGGAGGAGGACCCCAGGACCACGCAGTTCATCAGTGGCTCTGGCCGTCAACCCAACTCAGGTCCCGTTCACACGGAGAAGTTGCCGCACTAAAGACACGGACGACAGGCGGATTTTCAGTGCGCGATCACACCGCAACATCTGGGAAGCGTAGTACACCCGTGGCTAACCCGTGGCTTCTTGCCAAAGATATGGAGTAAAAAACTACCACATACGATGTACTAGTTTCCGGAAAATGCAAGGCAGGGCGGGCGTCTGATCGCGTTTTCGCTTGAATCCCGTGGCATCCGCCGCCCGTCTATGTCCTGTTGCAAACAGGATGCCCTTTTTTTTGTAAGTCTCCACAGGATGCGCACAAACGATCATGCGCATGCGCAAATTTCGGTGTGGAAAAAAATCCCGTTTGCCACAGAAGCGGCGCCTAGCGATTGCCGGTGTGATCGCGCCGCGCCGCTTCTTTGCCGCGCTGCAGGATAGCCGTGTGATCGCCACCTAACGGCCTAAGCACGGGACCTCGACGGGACATGTGATCGGGCTGCTGTGCATTACTTTGCTCCGGGGCCAACAGCCCCCCTCCCCCCCCCCTGCATTTTCCGGCCCGTGTGACCGTGTGACCGGGACCTCATTTCGGCAAATGCCTGGCCAACCCTGAAGCTGCAATCCTGAAGACATTTCCCTGGGAGTAAGACCTCCTGAATACGAATATGGGGCTTGCTCTGGAGCAGACTTGCTTAGGATGGCTCCCTCAAACACTCACACCTTGAAGGCAGTCGGCAGAGCTCTCGGCCACAAAACTCACAGCTTGCTCAATGGAAGTGATTTTTGGGTGTCTCTGCCCCTGGAAGGCAACCTTTCACAGATGCCCTGCAATCCATCGCTTTTCATATGTTAACTTGAAAGCAGTGAGGCCTGCACATTCCTCGAAATCATGCCTGGAGCATCTCCTCTGTGTAAGGGCCAGTCCTTCCTACTGACAATAGGATCAGACAGACCCAGTGTTACTGGTGGATTACCCTGCTACCATGGAAGGAGCCGAAGCCGCCCCTGGGGGAATGCTTTTCGTCTCATCTACCGACTGGATGCTAAGTGACATCCTGAGGCCTCCAGCTGCAATCCCAGAATGCACTTTACCTCCCCTTTGCTTGGCTGCCTGTACTCTCTTGCCCCCAAGCTCTGGCTGGTTCCAAGGGGGATTGGCAACTGGCTATTTCTTTAAAAATGCCTGTGATAGCAGAACAACACAGACCCACCGACCTGGCAGGTGTCCCCCAACAGCTCAGGTATCACCAGAAAGGCTGCACCTCCAATCTTCAGTGGGGGCTCATAAGACAATATTTGTTTATTTAAGGTGGCATACATACAGAGACACAAATGGGGGACCCGGAAAGGACTTGCAGGAGGCATCTCATTTCCCCTTTTCCGGAAAGCTCTCCTAGCCTTTTCCTGCTTCCTTCTCTCCCATCAGCCAATCAACCTTTATCTCCCCTCCCCTCCAGTTTCCCTTGTTCCCTCCCCCTGGGCTATTTTGGGTCAGGAAAGCAGTGTGGGAGGAGGGCAGGAGACCCTTCTCCCCCCCGCCCCAGAATCCGAACCCAACCAGAATTAGGCTGGTGGCTCAAGTGGTTAAGATGCTGAATGTCTGTGGAAGGTCAGTAGTTCAGCAGTTCGAGACCCGGGTGGCGCATGACGGAGTGAGCTCCCATCTCTAGTTCCAGCTCCTGCCAACCTAGCAGTTTGAAAGCAAGAAATTGCAAGTAGATAAATAGGGACCACTTCGGTGGGAAGGTAACAGCGTTCCGTGCACCTTGGTGTTTAGTCATGCCGGCCACATGACCACGGAAACGTCTTCGGACAGCGCTGGCTCTTCGGCTTTGAAACGGAGATGAGCACCGCAACCCTAGAGTCGGATTCGACTGGCTTTCGAGCAAGGGAACCTTTACCTTTTAACACATCTAACTTGAATTGCCATGGGGAACTCCTTCCTGCCCTCACCTCACCATTTAGAAAATTTTGCAAGGGATGCCATTTTGAATCCACAGCAACCCAGCATCATAAAAAGCCAGTGGCTGCCCTGACTTGGGTAGCCCGGGCAAGGCCGATCTCGTCAGATCTCGGAAGCTAAGCAGGGCCGACCCCGGCAAGTCCTTGGATGGGAGACCTCCTTGGAATACCAGCAGTCGGGAGGTGGGGGCAGGATTTATTCAGCCACCTCCCTGAATATCCTCCAGGCCCCCAGTAGGGGTCGGTCACCAGAGGGCGCCGTGACTTCCAGGGGCACACAAAATTTGTCACCAGAGGTTGCCATGACTTCTATCACATGACCAGTGTTCCCTCTAAGCTGAGTTAGTGTGAGCTAGCTCACAGTTTTTTAGCCTCTGGCTCACACATTTTTGCCTTATCTCAGGAAGGATGGCTCCAGAGTGAACTGATCTATGCAGTAGCAAAATCGCTCGCTCACAACTTTAATGCCAGTAGCTCACAAAGTAGAATTTTTGCTCACAAGACTGCGCGGCTTAGAGGGAACATTGGCTGCCACCTGTTATAGGGACTTTATGCTATCACAGGCGTTTTTAAAGAAGCCCAGGCAAGCCCGATCTCGTCAAAAGGGAATCAGATAAGCATATGGAGCAGAGGTCCATCCGTGGCTATTAGCCACAAGGTATAGATAGGGACTCTGGGGCAAGTGATGCTCTGTCTTCTTGGTGCTTGGGGGGGGGTCAACAGTGGGAGGGCTTCTAATGTCCTGGCCCCACTGGTGGCCCTCCTGATGGCACCTGGTATTTCTGGCCACTGTGTGATACAGAGTGTTGGACTGGATGGGCCTTTGGCCTGATCCAACATTGGCTTCTCTTATGTTCTTATGTC
>NW_015167638.1:88737-89547 GCF_001447785.1 Gekko japonicus
GGGGTTTGGGGAGGGGAGGGACCTCAGTGCAACAAAATACTATAGAGTCCTCCCTCCAAAGCAGCCATTTTCTCCAGGGGGACTGATCTCTGTAGCCTGGAGAGTAGTTTTAATTCTGGGGGGATCTCCAGGGACCAACTGGAGGCTGGCAACTCTACCGGTGGTGCAAGCCAAAAAGCTTCAGACTATACACTTACCTAGACGTAAGCCCCAAAGAATGGCGAGATTTACTTCTTGGTTAAGCATGCACAGGATGGAATGGGGAGCATCGTCCTGAACTTAACCCTAAAGAGAGTTCCTGATGGCCGCAGGAATAAACAGCTTTGACGTAAGCCCCAAAGAATGGCGAGATTTACTTCTTGGTTAAGCATGCACAGGATGGAATGGGGAGCATCGTCCTGAACTTAACCCTAAAGAGAGTTCCTGATGGCCGCAGGAATAAACAGCTTTCAAAGGGAATTAGATAGATTAATGGAGGAGAAGTCTATCAGTGGCCCCTGCCACACGGGGGGGGGGGGGGGATTGCTCCTGAAGATGGGACCGCCGGCGATCTCACAGCCGCATTTGCTGCGCCGTTTCAGGTAGGTCCTACCTTTTTCTAGGTTTTTTTAATTTGCGCATTTTCGGCCTAAAGGGCCGGATCGGGGACGGGTGCGCGCCGCTTCCCAGATGTTGCAGTGTGATCGTGCCCGTTTGCTGCACCCCTGATCCATCCCTCTTCCGGGCCTAAACCTCCCGTGTGACCGGGGCCAGTGGCTACCAGCCATGGTGATTGAGGGGAACCTCCACGTTCAGAGGCACTCAACCTCT
>NW_015167638.1:90287-107530 GCF_001447785.1 Gekko japonicus
CTTGTTCAGTTATTATGAAGGCCTCAGCCTCTGTGCCCTGTTGTTGGCCCTCCAGAGGAGCTGGTTGGCCACTGTGTGAGACAGGATGCTGGACTAGATGGACCCTCACTGATCTGATCCAGCAGGGCTCTTCTTATGTTCTTATCAGGGGAAGGCCTCAACCTCTGTGCCCCGTTGTTGGCCCTCCGGAGGAGCTGGTTGGCCACTGTGTGAGACAGGGTGCTGGACTAGATGGACCTTCACTGGCCTGATCCAGCAGGGCTCTTCTTATGTTCTTATCAGGGGAAGGCCTCAACCTCTGTGCCCCGTTGTTGGCCCTCCGGAGGAGCTGGTTGGCCACTGTGTGAGACAGGGTGCTGGACTAGATGGACCTTCACTGGCCTGATCCAGCAGGGCTCTTCTTATGTTCTTATCAGGGGAAGGGCAAGCTCAGAACAGTGCAGTGAAGAGAACAGGCATTTTGAATCAATTGGAAAAGAGCAACAAATCTCAAAGGACCTGCTGCAGTAGTCACTGACTAATGGGAAAACAGAGGCTCTGTGGTAAAGAAACCCAGAAGATGGAGAGGGCCTCCAGTAAGGCAAACTCACGTGACTAAGGGGGTGGGGGGCATTCTGACAGAGGATTTTCTGTGCCAGGTTTGAAAGTTCGGTCACTGCTTCCTGGCATGCCCAACTTGCCATCGTTTTCCAATGTACAATGAGCCTTTACTGTAAGAAAAAAAAGGACTTCTGATAGTTAGAAATGTCACCAATACCAGCTTCTGCTCTAGGTCAAGGGTCTCCAACCCTGTTGAGCTTCTGCCATTTCAGGAATTCTGAGAAAGGATAGTGAGCAGTATCACAAAATGGCTGCTCTTAGGCTTAGCCAGCTGCATGACCACCCCCACCCTAGATCGACTGAGCAGCAGGAGAAAAATGAGTCGGTGGGTGGGGACAATGGGTATCTTTGATGCTCTTGGAATTTCCCCTAAGCTGTATGGCATAGTGGTTAAGAGCGGTGGGCTCTAATCTGGAGAACCAGGTTTGATTCCCCACTCCTCCACATGAAGCTTGCTGGGTGACCTTGGGTCAGTCACCATTCGCTCAGAACTCTCTCACCCCCACCAGGGGGTCTGGCATCCCTACTTAGGGGGGTGGAGAAAAGTGGGGTATATAAACCATCTCTCCAGATTAGAGTCCACTGCTCTTAACCAGTACTGGTGGGACCTGGGGATCCCCTGGAATCACAGCTCATCTCTAGACTACAGATCAGTTACCCTGGAGAAAATAGCTGCATGGCAGGGTGGACTCGGTGGCATTCTTCCATGCTGAGATCCCTCCCCTTTCTAACCCCCCCAGGCAACCCCCCTCCCCAGTCACCAGGTCTTTCCCAATTCACAGCTGGCAACCTTAACCTCAGTTCATAAGAACATAAGAGATGCCAATGTTGGATCAGGCCAAGGGCCCATCCAGTCCAGCACTCTGTCACAAAGTGGCCAAAAATATCAGGTGCCATCAGGAGGTCCACCAGTGGGGCCAGGACACTAGAAGCCCTCCCACTGTTGACCCCCCCCCCAAGAGCACCAAGAAGACAGAGCATCACTTGCCCCAGGGTTCCTATCTATACCTTGTGGCTAATAGCCACTGATGGACCTCTGCTCCATATGCCTATCTAATTCCCTTTTGAAGCCGTCCATGCTTGTAGCCGCCACCACCTCCTGGGGCAGTGAATTCCATGTATGAATCACTCTTTGGGTGAAGAAGCACTTCCTTTTATCCGTTCCAACCCAACCGCTCAGCAATTTCATGGAGTGCCCATGAGTTCTTGTATTGTGAGAAAGGGAGAAAAGTACCTCTTTCTCGACCTGCTCTCTCCCATGCATAATCTTGTAAACCTCGATCATGTCACCCCTCAGTCGTTGTTTCTCCAAGCTAAAGAGCCCCAAGCGCTTTAACCTTCCTTCATAGGGAAAGTGTTCCAACCCTTTTATCATTCGAGTTGCCCTTTTCTGCATTTTTCCCAAAGCTATAATATCCTCAGTTCATAAGGATATGAACTGTTCATATTCTCAGTCCATAAGTTTGCCACCCAGCTGTCTACCTGCCTAAGGATCGAATAACCAAGAGCCATAAGGATCGAATCACCCACTACCAAGAGCCCCCCTCCCTCCCTCCCTGCCCAGGGATGGTTCCTTGGCGCGAAAGGATACCCGCTCACCAACTGGGGAAGAGGTCCCTTCTGAGGGAACATTCCCCTTATCCGCAGCACGGTGCCCTGTTTCCCCTTGACCCTCGTGCTCCCTGACAGCGGCGGGGCTGCCAGATCCAGAGTGGGACATATCTAAGAAGTCCCCGAGAGTCTTTTCAGTGTGCAAGGATGTGGAAAGGTGAAGGAGAGGCCTCTGGGGCAAGTGGGAAGCTGCAGGCAGCCTCTTAATGTTCCCAGGCAGACAAACCAGTGGGCAGCGCCAGGATGAGTCAGGAGGCTCTGCCAGGCAGGGAGTCTGGCCCCAGAAAGCAGGTCTGGCAGCCAGCTACAGCCAGAGCAGGTCGTCGTCGTCGTCGTCATCATCGTCTTCGTCGTCTTCTTCTTTGTCTTCTTCTTCGTCTTCTTCGTCTTCTTCTTCGTCGTCTTCTTCTTCTTCTTCTTCTTCTTCCTCTTCTTCTTTCTTCTCCTCTGACAGCCTGTGAGTGCACCTCCCTTCATACCTGTTAGAGGAGGGAAGCTAAGTGCCAGGAGATGCACAGGCAGAGGCCATGGTGCCCTGAGCACCCATGAACACAGGAAGCTGCCTTCTGATGAATCAGACCCTTAGTCCATCAAAGTCAGCATTGTCTACTCAGACCGGCAGTGGCTCTCCAGGCTCTCACACAGTGGCCAGAAATACCAGGTGCCATCAGGAGGTCCACCAGTGGGGCCAGGACACTAGAAGCCCTCCCACTGTTGACCCCCCCCAAGCACCAAGAAAACAGAGCATCACTTGCCCCAGAGTCCCTATCTATACCTTGTGGCTAATAGCCGCTGATGGACCTCTGCTCCATATGCCTATCTAATTCCCTTTTGAAGCTGTCCATGCTTGTAGCCGCCACCACTTCCTGTGGCAGTGAATTCCATGTGTTAATCACTCTTTGGGGGAAGAAGGGCAGCAGGCTCTCAGGTCAAAGGTCTGTCACATCACCTCCTACCTGGTCCTTTTAACTGGAGACGCCAGGGATTGAAACTTGGGATCTTTTGCATGCCAAGCAGATGCTCTGCCACTGAGTCACGGCCTCTCCCCTAAAATGAACACATGACACTGCCTTGTACTGAATCAGGCCCGTGGTCCATCCAGAGCAATATTGTCTACTCAGAGTCTCCGGCTGAGGTCTGTTCACATCACCGGCTGCCTGGTCCTTTTTAACTGGAGAAGCCAGGGACTGAACCTGGGACCTTCTGCATGCCAGGCAGATGCTCTGCCAGCGAGCCACAGCCCCTTCCCAAAATGCTGGGGATTTCTGCTCTATAAGAACTGCTGGGAGGTGGCACTCTTTGGGTTTCTCACTCAAAAGTCTTTGACTGGACCTTGTCCTGTCATATTAGGGAGATGGTTCTGGGCGGGCCAGCAGAGTAGCAGAGACCATCGTTTCAGTCCCTGGCACCACTGGTTACTGCTGGTTAAAAGCAACCCAAATAGGAGAGCTAAGAAAAGCCTCAGCCTGAGACCCCGGAGAGTCATTTTTACTCCGAGTGGACCGTCCGGGCCTGAGGCTCTGACTCCCGAGAAGGCAGCTTCAGATGTCAAGTGAGCCGAGTGCTCTCTGCTTTTTCTGTGATGTTAGTAAAGCAACAGAGAGTCCCTTTTCTCCGTGCGGCATCTGAGTGGTGCTGTGGGAGCCACGCGGCTCCCTAATTAGCGTCCTTGTGTGATTTAAGATGTTGGTTTTAATTTTATAAAGCTTTGACTGGTTTTCCTTAGAGGCCCACACCTCTCCTTTTGGTGCCGATACCAAGGCTGCCAAGCGACTCCGAGGCCCTTAGGTCTGTTTAGAAATAGAATAAAGCACGGGGGTTTGTTTGTTTTATTAAGTTAACGTCTTCAGTTAGCGGAGTTGTAGAACTCTGATGTAGATGTGTAAAGCTGACCATGTTAGCGCTCAGGTTCCCTTTTATCGGCACATGTGCTCAGCGTAGCCGGATTCGCGTGCCGTGGAACTGGGCTTTGAAACAAATTGGGAGCCGGCGCAGATGAAACAAGACTGGAGTGATAGGGTCTCTCTATAACCTGCTCCAGGCAGCATTCTCTCTGCAGCATTCTGTAGTCTCTGGACACCCTTCTAGGGCAGCCCCCCATACAGTGCATTGCAGTAATCTAATCCAGAAGTTCACTTTCTCCAGTCTCCCTTTCCCACTTTTGAAAAGCAGGGTATTCAGGGTTTGTTAATGCCTGACTCCACAGCCAGAGGGGAAGCCCCATTTCGGGTTGCCACATCAAGGTTGGGAAACTCCTGGAGATTTGGGGTTGGAGCCTGGGGAAGACAGGGACCTCAGTAGGGTACGATGCCACAGAGTCCACCCTCCAAAGCATCCCTTTTCTCCAGGGAAATTGATCACTGAAGCCTGGAGATGAGCTGTAATTCTGGGGGACCCCCAGGCCCCACCTGGAGGCTGGCATCCCTCGTTGAGATTTGGAAGGTTACCTTTTGGCAAAATGGGGATTGGTGGGACTGGTGGAAAGAAGGGAACCTGATAGGGCCCCAGAATTACAACCGATCCCTGAACTACAGAGATCAATTATTGTGGAGAAAATGGCTGCTTTGGAGCAGGGGTCATTTCCGGCAGGAGCTCACAGGAGCGGCGCTCCGGCAGTAAAGAGCCCAGGGGGCGGGCACATGCAACAAGCCCCACCCCCTGCTCTCAGCAGCCCTCAGTCAGAGCAAGAAGCAGCCAGGTAAGTTGCAGAGCCCCCCCCGGCCCCCCAGTCCAAAACAGTCCAGTGGCACCTTTAAGACCAAGTTTTACTCAGGTACAAGCTCTCCCTCCTCTGTGAAGAATATTTATTACGCATTTTGTTGTATCATATTGTTTTTCTCGTAATTATGTATTAGTCTTATAAACATCATTTTACAAATGATGTTACCTGGTCTGAGCCTGGTCCTGGGGAGAGCGGGTTATAAATTTAAAATAATGATGATGATGATGATGATGATGATGATGACGACGACGACGACGACACCCTGCTGTGGCCCCTCCCCAACCCCATCCTCCCCGTGCTTCACCCCCTAAATCTCCAGGGCTTTCCCAAACTAGAGGCAATTACCCTGGGATCTGAAAACCATTGGGGGACATACATAAGGCTTGGAAAGAGAAGAAGAAGAAGAAAAGATTGGATTTCTACCCTGCCCTTCACTACCCAAAGGTGTCTCAGAGCGGCTTACAAACTCCTTTCCCTTCCCCTCCCCACAACAGACACCCTGTGAGGTAGGCGGGGCTGAGAGAGCTCTTGACAGAAACTGCTCTTTTTCAAGAACAGCTCTTATCAGAACTACGGCTTGCCCAAGGTCATCCAGCCAGGTGCAAGTGGAGGCGTGGGGAATCAAACCCGGTTCTCCCAGATTACAGTCTGCTCACCTAACCACTACACCAAACTGTAGCCTTCCCACGGGGCTTTCTGGCCCTTGCTTCTAGAGCGCTTGATACAATTAGCAGCTGCAAGCAGTCAAGACGAGTCACTTTGGTTCTCCCATGAAATATGAAGGAGGCACAAATAAAACTGGCATGCTGGCAGGCAAGCAGGGTTGACAACCTCCAGGTGGTGGCTGGAGATCTCCAGGGATGACAACTGATCTCCAGGCAGCAGAGATCAGTTCCGCTGAGAAAATGGACAAATGGCCACTTCGGAAGGTGGACTCTACAGCATCGTACCCTGCTGAGGTCCCTCCACTTCCCCTGGCCTCGCCCTCCTCCGGCTCCACCCCCCAAAACCACCAGCTGTTTCCCAACCTGGAGCTGTCAGCTGTACAGGCAGTTTTGGCAGATGCCTCCTCGTTGACAAGCTACCTTCTTTGTCTTTATATGGAGATCTTTATATGGAGAATTTTGTTGTCCCAAGGCTTGGCTTAGAAAGCTTTACAAGGGAATTAGAGCAAGATAGGCAGCCAGGTTAGTCCGCCTGTAGCAGTAGAAAAGAGCAAGAGTATCACCATCATTGGAGGGGGAGACACCCCTACGTGCTGTGCCAAACGGAACCCTGAAGAAAAAGTTAGTCATGTGAGCACCAGCGGTGGTGCCAGCTTGGAACTTCTAGAACAGTTGTGGTGAACCTATGGCACGGGTGCCAGAGGTGGCACTCTCAGAGCCCTCTCTGTGGTCACGCGTGCCATCGCCCCAGCCAGGCCCAGACCATCATTAAAGTGTCGAATTCTCTGCCAAATAATTTTAAGTAAATGAAAGCATTTGGGATTGCTTTCCTTACTTTGTTTGGATCCTCTTAAGAATGTATGAGTTGGTTTTTCTAAAGTAAAACCTCAGTATTCAGGTTAAATTGCCATGTTGGCACTTTGCGATAAATAAGTGGGTTTTGGGTCGCAGTTTGGGCACTCGGTCTCTAAAAGGTTCTTCATCACTGTTCTAGAAGGTAAAATTCTTCCTAGAGTAGCTGCTCTGAGTAACGTTTAACAGCTAGAGCCTGAGACAAGTAAGAACCTCTTCCCTAGGACGTTCCTGCACATCCAGCCCTTAAAGCAGCCACCACAGCGCTTCTGTATCTGTGCAAGTGGCAGATCTCAAAATGTAAACTGGAAGCAAAAAGGAATGATGGAGAGGCGAAGGTGGCTGAATTTTGTGGAGTCTGCAGTTTACATAATGTTGATCTGTCCACCGTTACCCCACTCGGAGCAACTGTAGTGCATTCAATGGCTTTTGTGAATTAGAGTGTATATATATATATTTTGCCTTTTAAGAGCAGTTAGTTGACAGTTTCTGAAAACAGATTCCTCCACTCATCTTCAACAGTGTTCATAGCTGCTGCTGCTATTTCTCACTTTGACAGAGTCCAAATGCAAGAGGGAAAATCTGAATTTCTGTGTACTACAATAGGTTTCCCTTGCTCGAACGCCAGTCAAATCCGACTCTAGGGATACGGTGCTCATCTCCGTTTCCAAGCTGAAGAGCCAGCGCTGTCCAAAGACATTTCCGTGGTCATGTGACCGGCATGACTAAACGCTGAGGTACTAGCTTCTAAATAAGTCTTTACGATAAGAACAGGAAAAAAAGAGAAAAGAGCAAGAGTCCAGTAGCACCTTTGTTGTTGTTCAGTCGCACAGTCGAGTCCGACTCTTCGCAACCCCATGGACAAGATCACGCCAGGCCTTCCTGTCTTCTGCCGTCCTCTGAAGTTTGCTCAATTTCATGTTCGTTGCATCTATGACACTGTCTAACCATCTCATCCTTTGCCGTCCCCGTCTTCTTTGACCTTCAATCTTTCCCAGCATCAGGGTCTTCTCCAGTGAGTGCTCCCTTCTCATTGGGTGGCCAAAGTATTTGAGCTTCAGTTTCATTATCTGGCCTTCCAGGGAACAGTCAGGGTTGATTTCTTTTAGGATTGACTGATTTGATCTCCTTGCAGTCCAAGGGACTCTCAAGAGTCTTCTCCAGCACCATAGTTCAAAAGAATCTATTCTTCGGCACTCGGCCTTCCTTATAGTCCAACTCTCGCAGCCATATATGACTCCTGGCACGTTTTGGAACCAGGGTGCTGAGCTAGGTGACCTGATCCTGCCAGGAGGAGCAGCCTTGAAGTGGTATGGCCCAAGAAGACGGCCAGGCTTTTAGAAGCCCCCAGGACACAGCACCCCCTAGGCCTGGTTGCCTGTGCCATCTGCAAGGAAGAGGGAGCCGGGGTTGCTTGGACCAGTTCTTGGCTGAGCTAGGTCCCCAGGCTTCAAGCAGGGTTGCCAGCCTCCAGGTTGTGGCTGGCGGTTTCCTGGGATTAGGAGAGGTCTCCAGAGGAGAGAGATCCGTCCATCTGGAGAAAACGGCCACTTTGGAAGTTGGACTCTGTGGCCTTATACCCCATGGCAGTCCTGCTTCTCCCCAAACCTCCCCCTTCCTCAGGCTCCAGCACCAAAGTCTCCAGGTATTTCCCAACCAGGGCCGGCTCACCCACTAGGCGAACTAGGCATTCGCCTAGAGCTCCGGGCCCTGGATGGGGTCCCAAACTGTGCCTCCCCCCCGTCAAAAGCCCGCGTGCTATTGCTGCTCCCAGCCACGTGGCATGGGGGGCGCGAAAGGGGAGCGCAAGGCCGCCTCGCCTTCCCCCTCCGCCCGGGGTCGGCTTTTGTAAATCCAAATGTGGGGTGTTTTGGTTTCCTGGGATTACGAGAGGTCTCCAGAGGAGAGAGACCCGTTCATCTGGAGAAAACGGCCACTTTGGAAGGGACTCTGTGGCCTTATACCCCATGGCAGTCCTGCTTCTCCCCAAACCGCCCCCTTCCTCAGGCTCCGCCACCAAAGTCTCCAGGTATTTCCCAACCCAGAGGTGGCAACAACCCTACCTCCCAGGCCCCCCCCTCTCCTGTACGAATTAAACCAGGTGCCCTACTTACAAGGCAGGTTTTGATTGATTGATTTACTTTTGGGCATTATCTCCTTCCCAATCCAGTGGAGCTCTTTCTGTTGCATCCCTCTCTAAATGCCGCCGCCGCCGCCGCTTCAAGAGGCGGCGTGATTTCCCCGAGACGCGCTTTCCCCCCATTGTCTGTCATTAAAAGAAATATCAAGTTCTTCTCTCCATCTACATTTTAATGGCACCATAGGAGGGGACTGTGTATTTCCACTGGGAGCTGAGTAAACAAAAGAAATAAAGGCTGCGATGATTAAACCGCCAGAGAAAAGGGCCGTTCTCAAAAGGCAAAAGCTTTTCCCCCCGCTGATCAATAGAGAGCGGCGGCGAAGAAAGGCACCAGGCGGGGGAGGGGGGGGGTGTCCAGGAGCTGCTGCGCCGGGAGCCCTCCCTTGGTCCCCGGGAGGGTGGCAGCAGGAGGAGGGACACTGGTGGGGAGGGCGCGGAAGGGGGCCAGGGAAGGCCCGGGGTCCACCTTTGCACTGCGCCGAGGATCGCTTCTCCGGAAAAAAAAATCTGGGGAGCGTGCCATCTCCGTCCCTGATCCATCCCAAATGCCGATACCGCGCCGTAAAAAAGAACCACCTATCTAGGTGGTTGCATCCATTGGAGTGCCTCGAGCTGGGCTGTGGGATCGGCGGCGCGTCCTTGCGCCGCCGCATCCCGGGCCCCGGCCGTACTGCGCATGCTCGGGCATGCCGCGGCGTCTCAACGTTGGTACGGCTTTTAAAAGCCACGCTTTTAGAGGCTTTTCCCCTGCCATGTGGCAAGGGGCCGCAGTAGCCAAATCAGTTGCTCACAACTTGAATGCCAGTAGATCACAAAGTAGAATTTTTGCTCACAGGACTCCACAGCTTACAGGGAGCATTGCTCAGGGGCACGAGCACACCCTTCCCTGCATTATCACTTCCCCAGGGTTGCCAGCCTCCCGGATTACAGCTGGTCTGATCCCCACCCCAGGCAGCAGAGATCAGCTCACTCAGGGACGGCTCACGCACTAGGCGAACTAGGCGATCGCCTAGAGCAGGACGGCCCTTAGGGGCACCAAACTGCACCCGGCCCCGTACTCTGGGAGTTTCTTGATTATTTGTGTTTTTCATTCTTCCTAAAATGCATTTATTTTTGACAATTGGTGGGCGCAGGGGGGGGGCAGAAGGGATCCCCGCCTAGGGTGCAAAATAAGCTGGAGCCGGCCCTGAGCTCACTTGGAGAAAATGGCCACTTCGGAAGGTGGAGGCTATGGTACTGAAGCCCCTCCCCTCCTGAAACCCTGCCCTCTTCAGGCTCCCCCCCCCCAAATCTCCAGGTATTTCCAAAGCTAGAGCTGGCAAGCCTATTACTCCCTAGGGGGGGGGGAATCTCTTTTATGGAGAAGTGGGCCCTTCAGCAGCCATCTTCTGGAGATGAGCTGTAATTCCAGGGGATCCCCAGGCCCTGCCTGGAGGCTGGCACCCTAGGAATAACCCTGTACCTTTAAGAGCTATGAAAAGCCAATTAGGGTTGCCAGCTCCGGGTTGGGAAATACCTGGAGATTTGGGGGTGGATCCTGAAGATGCCGGGGTTTGGGGAGGGGTGGGACTTCAGTTGTGTATAGTGTCAGAGAACCCACCCACCGAGGCAGCCATTTTCTCTAAAGGAACAGGTCTCTGTTGCCTGGAGAGCAGTTGTCATCCCAGGAGATCTCCAGCCACCACCTGGAGGTTGGTAACCCTAGGAAGGCGTGGCCTGCTGTAATGGAACAGAGTGCCTTACTGTAAATGTGCCATGAGGAGCAGCAACGGAGAAATGTGGCTTTTGGGCTGCTGCACCCCCCTTTCTTTCAGATGCCTTAAAAGGTGTTTTCCTGCCATTTCTTGTTGTGTTTTGCTGGAAAATCACCATGTAAGGCTAGGAAATGGCAGCCTTACAGAGCCCCTCCTGGTGAAACGCAAAAAGAAATCAAGACTGTAATTTTTCTTCAACGGGCTCGTTGGTAAGTAAATGCATGGGACCCAGGAACGCCCCTGGGCTGCCCACCCGACGGAAGCCATACCCTCATCCGGGCAACAGGGGCCTCTGTTGGGGAACATGGTAGCTGGCTAGGAAACCCCACACAGACACACACAGACACACACAGACACACACACCATGTCTGTTTTCTGAGCAGCGGTAAAACACCCACAGGTCTCAGTCTGTCCAAAACCAAACAGCCCTCAAAAATGGGATGGGGGCGTGACACCCAGTCTCTGTCCCTCTGCTGATCCAAGGCCTGGCTGCCATGGGACCTCTTGCTTTCCTGCCAGTTGTCCTCCCCTGACTCAGACAGGCCGCATTGATCTAGGGTTGCCTGGTCCTCCCTGGCCACCAGCGGGTAATGGGGGAGGGGGGAGGGTTCTGGATCCAGATTGGGAAACTCCTGGGGATTTGGGGATGGATCCTGGTAGGACAGGGATCTCAGAGGGGTACAGTGCCAAAGAGCCCACCCTCCAAAGCATCCCTTTTCTCCAGGGGAACTGATCACTATAGTCTGGAGATGAGCTGTGATTCCAGGGGATCCCCAGGTCCCACCTGGAGGCTGGCATCCCTGGTTGCATGAGATCAGGTACGCCGCACCTGAGAACAATCCTTAACAGCCCACTATGGACATGTCTTAAACAAACAATCATACCTATAGAGATAATTTAAAGTTGCCAGCTCTGTGTGGGGAAATACCTGGATATGGGGGGCGGGGCTGGGAGGGTAGTGGGAGGGGCCTCAACAGTGTACAGTGATGCACAGTCCACCCTCCAAAGCAGCCATTTTCTCCAGGGAAACTGGAGATCAGATGCGATGGGGGCACACCGGGGTTTCGTCCCTCGGCACGTGATGCAAAGAGGACGGCCGGAGGGAATAGGTGCGCACCGGCGCGATCACACCGAACGAGTCCGTCTGCAGCCGTGGCAAACCATTTGCTAGTAGATCTTTCCAGGTACTTTTTAACTGCGCATCTTCGGCAGCACGCCACGGGTTGGCCATGGGTGCACTACGCTTGCCAGATGTTGCGGTGTGTAGAGCTGGCAAGCCTATTACTCCCTAGGGGGGGGGGAATCTCTTTTATGGAGAAGTGGGCCCTTCAGCAGCCATCTTCTGGAGATGAGCTGTAATTCCAGGGGATCCCCAGGCCCTGCCTGGAGGCTGGCACCCTAGGAATAACCCTGTACCTTTAAGAGCTATGAAAAGCCAATTAGGGTTGCCAGCTCCGGGTTGGGAAATACCTGGAGATTTGGGGGTGGATCCTGAAGATGCCGGGGTTTGGGGAGGGGTGGGACTTCAGTTGTGTATAGTGTCAGAGAACCCACCCACCGAGGCAGCCATTTTCTCTAAAGGAACAGGTCTCTGTTGCCTGGAGAGCAGTTGTCATCCCAGGAGATCTCCAGCCACCACCTGGAGGTTGGTAACCCTGGGAAGGCATGGCCTGCTGTAATGGGACAGAGTGCCTTCGTGTAAATGTGCCATGAGGAGCAGCGACGGAGAAATGTGGCTTTTGGGCTGCTGCACCCCCCTTTCTTTCAGATGCCTTAAAAGGTGTTTTCCTGCCATTTCTTGTTGACCTTTCTTTCAGATGCATTAAAAGGTTTTCTCCTGCCATTTCTTGTTGTGTTTTGCTGGAAAATCACCATGTAAGGCTAGGAAATGGCAGCCTTACAGAGCCCCTCCTGGTGAAACGCAAAAAGAAATCAAGACTGTAATTTTTCTTCAACCTGCTCGTTGGTAAGTAAATGCATGGGACTTGCGTGGATGCAAATGCAAGGCTACCCAGGAGTAATCCCGGACCCAGGAGCGCCCCTGGGCTGCCCACCTGATGGAAGGCATACCCTCTTCCGGGCAACAGGGGCCCAGTGCTCCCTTCATGCAGCAAGAGGAAACATCACACACACACACCCTGCTCCTAAGCAAGCGAGGGCAAGAGCAGCTGCTTCCAAGTCCCCAGACTTAGGAGGGACATTTCTGGGAGAAAGGCTCTGTTTGCATTGCGAACGGACAGTTTTCAGAGGAAGCAGACTTTTGGTTAGACAGTGGGGCACCTGCTGCCCTTTTCTCCTGTTCCTTTCTGCCAAGCCCAAGAGAGTAGAGAGACGCTGGCATCTCCCTCCCCTTGCCCCCCCACCCCTGCTCAAAAGCCCAACTGGATCAGAACCAAGTCCTTCTTTGCCTGCACTCCAGTTGCAGCAGAGGCCCAACAGATGCCCCTAGGAAGGCCTTAAGCAAGGTGCGGCAGCAATGGTGGGGTGTAGGGGTTAGAGCAGGGTGTCAGCTATGCTGCCATGGGGGTTGGGGAGTTCATTCTGTGTCTTGTTCATTGTTATTGCATTCCTATCCCTGCTGCTATGCCTTTGCTGTAACACTTATCTTTACAGATGTGCAGGAGGACGTTGTGTTGTCTGGAGAGCTCCTATGTACCGTGAGAGACTCCTGTAGTGGGAGGGGCCTCAACAGTGTACAGTGATGCACAGTCCACCCTCCAAAGCAGCCATTTTCTCCAGGGAAACTGGAGATCAGATGCGATGGGGGCACACCGGGGTTTCGTCCCTCGGCACGTGATGCAAAGAGGACGGCCGGAGGGAATAGGTGCGCACCGGCGCGATCACACCGAACGAGTCCGTCTGCAGCCGTGGCAAACCATTTGCTAGTAGATCTTTCCAGGTACTTTTTAACTGCGCATCTTCGGCAGCACGCCACGGGTTGGCCATGGGTGCACTACGCTTGCCAGATGTTGCGGTGTGATTAGGCTTGCCAAGTCCCACCGGGGGGGCGGGGAAATCCCCGCCCCAGAGGCCCATTACCCGCCGGCAGCGAATCGGGCCCCGGGGGGAACCCCACCCCCAAAGTACGCGACGAGCCCGGCGTCAGCACGTCACCCGGAAGTGACACAGTCACGTTGGGGGCGGGGCTGCGGTCATCCGAGGGAAAACTCTATGGTTTTCCCTTGGGCGATTGTGGCCCCGCCCCCGGTGTACCCGACGTGGTTACGTCACTTCCAGGTGACGCTGGAGTCCCCCGCTGTACATACATACAGCGGGGACTTGGCAACCCTAGGTGTGATCACGCCCCGGAAATCCGCCCAGCATTCGTGCCTTTCACGCGGCAAATTCTCCGTGCGACCGGGGCCGGAGTACACCTTTATGCATTATCGGGGCAGCACTCTGGGAGTAGCCAGGGAGTGGCACCAGGCACATCATGCGGGGCACTGAGGGGAGCTGCCTCACCTGCCGTATTCGAGGACCTGCTCCCAGCATCCCTGGCTGTGAGCCTCCACTCTGCCCTACTCCATTCCTGTCCCTGCTGGGTTAATGTCGAGAAGGCCTCCTGGGCTTGGAGACTCGCTGGCCCAAGCTCAGCATTTTCCTGGTCAGGAGGCTGAGGCATTCCTTTTACTCTGCAAAGCAGCTGTGGCTTTTGGGCTGCTGCACCCCCCTTTCTTTCAGATGCCTTAAAAGGTGTTTTCCTGCCATTTCTTGTTGTGTTTTGCTGGAAAATCACCATGTAAGGCTAGGAAATGGCAGCCTTACAGAGCCCCTCCTGGTGAAACGCAAAAAGAAATCAAGACTGTAATTTTTCTTCAACCTGCTCGTTGGTAAGTAAATGCATGGGACTTGCGTGGATGCAAATGCAAGGCTACCCAGGAGTAATCCCGGACCCAGGAGCGCCCCTGGGCTGCCCACCTGATGGAAGGCATACCCTCTTCCGGGCAACAGGGGCCCAGTGCTCCCTTCATGCAGCAAGAGGAAACATCACACACACACACCCTGCTCCTAAGCAAGCGAGGGCAAGAGCAGCTGCTTCCAAGTCCCCAGACTTAGGAGGGACATTTCTGGGAGAAAGGCTCTGTTTGCATTGCGAACGGACAGTTTTCAGAGGAAGCAGACTTTTGGTTAGACAGTGGGGCACCTGCTGCCCTTTTCTCCTGTTCCTTTCTGCCAAGCCCAAGAGAGTAGAGAGACGCTGGCATCTCCCTCCCCTTGCCCCCCCACCCCTGCTCAAAAGCCCAACTGGATCAGAACCAAGTCCTTCTTTGCCTGCACTCCAGTTGCAGCAGAGGCCCAACAGATGCCCCTAGGAAGGCCTTAAGCAAGGTGCGGCAGCAATGGTGGGGTGTAGGGGTTAGAGCAGGGTGTCAGCTATGCTGCCATGGGGGTTGGGGAGTTCATTCTGTGTCTTGTTCATTGTTATTGCATTCCTATCCCTGCTGCTATGCCTTTGCTGTAACACTTATCTTTACAGATGTGCAGGAGGACGTTGTGTTGTCTGGAGAGCTCCTATGTAGCGTGAGAGACTCCTGGTTCTCAGCTTTAGCCACTTAACGGTTGCCTGATTTATCCCGCACGCGGGAGGGTCCCTAATTGGCCAATGCCTTGGGGAGGTGCATACGAATACCCTATATCCTATTATGCTCTAGTGGCTGCGGCCATTCCTAACAGTGCCTGCGTTACTGCATATATAGCGTTGCAATAAAAGTATAACCGTTCCTGAATGCGTGTACTTCGTTGTTAGCTGTGGGTTCTGACACAGGGCTCCCCAACATGGCGCCCACCAACACCTTTTCTGGAGCTCACCACTGGGTTGTAAGTAAGACACAGGGAGGGGAAAACAAACCTGACCCAAAAACTGGAATCAAGAACCAAAAGCGTGAGAAGAAAGTCTAATGAAGGGCCAATATTAAAAACCTAGTTGGAACTTATAATATACAAAAATACAAGTATTTATTAGAAAGACAGTTAAAAACATACATAAGGGCCCAGTGAAAGCCTTGTAAAAAAGCAGGGGTCATTTCGTAGAAAAAGAGCTAGGGGGACTCATTAGCATAACTCATTAGCATATGCCACGTCAGAGGTCAAAACAATATTCAGGTACACATAACTTAAATACATATTGCCATAAGATAACCAATAAGTGAATATTGGACCCGGAAGAGGAAGGTTAAGCAGCAAGATCTAAAGACACATGGTGAAGATGTTTGTGAGGCCTCAAAAGGTAAAAGTCCTGTGTCCGGTGCCAAATGCACAGTTGCTGAATTAGAACATCTTCCAATTTAGGTCCAGAAAGCACCTGTGTGGCTAGAGCTAGAGTGTCCTCAAGCAAATAGCACCTTTTTTGCTCACCACTGGGTTGTTAGCCCCCAGATCCGAGCGGGGGATCCCCCACTTTCGGGGGCTTTCCCCCGCGATGGACCAGCTGGCCAGTGGAGGAACCCCTGCTCTTAAACAGGGACGTCGCTCCAGGGATGCCACATGGGGATGCTCTGGGTTTTGGGCAAAACTCTCTGGTTTGAGGGTGAATTTACCATAGAGCTTCACCCCAAAACCAGAGTGTCGCCGACACGATGACGTAACTTCTGGGTGACATCATTGCATCATGTGATGTCACGTAACCTCCCCACCCACTCCCCGGAACGCCCCCCCAAATTGCCCCTGCCGGCTCGACGAGAGGACCTGGCAACCTGTTGGGATTCTGAGATTCAACATCGATGGTCGTTTTGCAAACACAAGAGCCACATTAGTAAAAGAAAAATATCTTTACTACAAAACAAAATAAAACATGGGTAAGGTACTTTGGATAAAAGAAATAAAATAAAAGGTTACATACTTGCAGTTACTCTCAGTACTACCATGCTAACAGCTACATCTTTCTAACTGTCTTGGCTTCTAGTAGAGAGCTTCCTCTCTGGTTCACACAGAGAGCCATAAACCTTGTGAATACATGAATGCTAGATCAAAGCATTTCTACAAACAAGATGTTAGTTGACCAATACAAAGGTTACAGGTCACTTCATTAGGGTAAACAACTCCCACAAACTTTCCCACGGTAGAATACATTATGTAACGTAACATCCTGTTTCCTAACTAACAACACTTAACTCTGTAATGACTGAAGTGTAAGCAACTTGAAACTCTAACACAACCCTAGCTCAGGAGGTGTTTTTAGAAAGTGGGTGGAGCCGGGTGGGGCTTTTGCCCAGCAGGACTTCTGATTGGCCACTGAAGATTTGATTGGCTGTGCAGATTTTTTATAATGTTGCTTTGGCAGCAGTGGCCGCTACAGCACAAGGATCTTCGCCATGTGACTGAAGCTGTGGCAGCCATTTTTGTGGCTGGTTCGGTCTCCTCTGGCAACCATTTTGCGGCAGCCGTTTTGTGACTGCGCCCACCACGTTGTGTCAGGATTCCAAAGGCTGGAGACCCCTGAGTTAGAGCACTGAATCATGACCAGGGTCCAGGTCACTCCGCTGTCCGCCCTGGGTGACCTGGGGCCAGTCAACCCAGCCTAGCCTCCCTCATACGGCTGGTGTGGGGCTAGACTGGGGAGAGGGGACAATGTCGGCCTCTCTGATTGGGATACAAAATCTAGTGAGCAAAAGAAACCAAGAGTTGGCTGCTACAAGGTACCTGGGAGAGGTGAGTCTGGTGCCCTGGCCTTAAGCGGGATCTTACACACCTCCTCCGACCAGGGGTCGTTTCGTAGAAAAAGAGCTAGGGGAACTCATTAGCATAACTCATTAGCATATGCCACACCCCCTGACATCACCGGATGTGTGTCATAAGGCCACACACCCCGCCCCCAACGGTCCCGGCCACCGCCGCCGGCCTTGCAGCTCCACTGCTGAGCCCCATGAGGGGCCCGGCGGTGGACCTGCAAGGCCGGTGGG
>NW_015167638.1:107613-115248 GCF_001447785.1 Gekko japonicus
CAAGGAAGCCCCGCGAAGGCCCTCCCTGGCCCCAGGCAGGCAGGGGTGGGGAGAGGCAGGGAGGAAGCAACTTTCCCTCCTTCTTCTCTTGCCTCCTCCTGGCTGAATGAGGGCCGGAAGCAGGGGGCGGGGCTTCGTCATGTGCCCCGCCCCCGTACCTCACCTGGGGAAACGGCGATCCCCCGCGATCCCCCCCGAAATGACCTCTGCCTCCAACACACCCACACGCCATCTCGCCCACAGACTTCAACAATCAGACAACAGACACACAACATGACAGCCCTCCCACCCACCACCCCCAACAGAGACAGGGCGGGGGAGAGAGAGTAGGAGGGTTCAGGTTTTAAAAAGACACAAAATGCCTTCTGAACACAAAAAAGAAACGTCAGAGATCCACGCTAAGCCAAAATCCAGCATACAACAGGAAACCGCTGCCGTTCCCATGGCAACATCGCACCAATTACAACATTGCTGTGGACACACTGCGAGAGCGGAGATGTTAATCGTGATGAAATGAATCCCGCAGAAAGCCTGGCCGAGTCAAGCGACCCTTGTCTCCGGCAGTGCACAGAGATGCTCCTACACTCCCGGAGCCCTCCAGACAAGAGGGGACAGGAGCGGAAACAGAATGAGATTTAATAAGTAGGAAATGCAAGTGGGGGTAGGCGCCTTCTCTGGAAACACAGAAGAGGGATGCACAGTATTCCCAAGTCAGCCCCAAACGACAAGAAGAAAAAGAGTAGGGTTTTATACCCCACTTTTCTCCACCTTAAGGAGTCTCAAAGCAGCCTACAATCATATTCCCTTCCTTTCCCCACAACAGGCACCTTCTGAGGCAGGTGGGGCTGAAAGAGTTCTGAGAGAACGGTGACTGGCCCAAGGTCACCCAGCAGGCTTCAGGTGGAGGAAGAGTAGGGTACCAAACCCGGTTCTCCAGATCAGAGTCCACCACTCTTCACCACTACACCATGCTGGCCAGTGTGCGGGAGATGCATGGCGTCCAGGCCCAGGGGTCATTTCCTGCAGGAGCGCACAGGAGTGGAGCTCTGGCAGTAAAGAGCCCAGGGGGCGGGCACATGTAACAAGCCCCACCCCCTGCTCCCAGCAGCCCTCAGTCAGAGCAAGAAGCAGCCAGGAAAGTTGCAGAGCCCCCCCACCAGCCCTCCGGTCCAAAACAGTCCAGTGGCACCTTTAAGACCAAGATTTATTCAGGTACAAGCTCTCCCTCCTCAGCGAGGACAGACCTGCACGCTCCACTTCCCCCCCATAGCTAGCAATCCAAAACAGTCCAGTGGAGCCTGAGCGGTGGGTGTTGCCTTCTGACACACTTCTGGTGATGTCAGGGGGTGTGGCACATGCAAATAAAATAAGTTATGCTAATGAGCTCCTGCACCTCTTTCCACGAAATGACCTCTTACGGGGTCCCTCTTGCCATGGCTTCTGCACCGTGAAGTTAAGTCACTACAGGTTCTAGTGTTGCCAGCCTCCAGGTGGAGCCTGGACATTTTCTGGAATCACATCTCATCTCCAGACTACAGAGTTCAGTTCCCCTGGAGAAAATGGCTGCTTTCTGGCATCCTACCCAGCCAGGGGCTCTCCCCTCCCCAAATGCTGCCCTTCCCAAGCTCCACCCCCAAATTTCAAAAAAGAAACCCCACCTGAAGATGGCAACCCTAACCGCAACACAGGACTTTGGAGTACCCGCTAGCTTTCCCTTCCGGCCCTGAGTGGTTCCCAAGACTCAGTTCTCTGGCAAGGCTTGGCCCTGGAAAGAAATCTTATTCTAAGTAGGGACTGTATTTAAAAGCAAAGAAAAGCACGTAACCAAACTCCTGGGGGATCCTGTGGCGCATAAACATGAATCTAGCGAGCCGCATGGCTGGAAAGCTCCCCTCTCACTTTTATTATTATGGTTTATCATTTTGCAACACCCTGAAGTGTGCTAGGCGTTTTATAGAGATAGTCAGGCATAGAAGCGGAGCTGCAAAGAGCTTATAGCTAAATGTTAGGCCGGGGGGCAGGCGGGCGGGGAGCAGAGAGAATCACTGTCCCTACAGAAGCCTGGATGATTCAAATTACGTCTTGCATCATTGCCAGGAGGCTGCACTGCTCAAGAATTCAACAGGTCCAGCAGTTGGGAGACACCCTGGCCGCGTGGAGCTGTCCCGACTCCAGACTTCTGCACCGGTGGGCCTGATGGTCGCATGGCAGGGAACAGGTGAAGCGATGTGTGGGTTCCCACTTGCAAGAAGAAAGGGGTCCCGGGCAGTGTTGAGTTAGTGTGAGCTAGCTCACAGTTCTTTAGCCTCCGGCTCACACATTTTTGTCTTAGCTCAGGAAGGATGGTCCCAGAGAAGACTAATTTATGCAGTAGCCAAATTGCTGACTCACAACTTTAATGCCAGTAGCTCACAAAGTAGACTTTTTGCTCACAAGCAGGGGTCATTTCCTGTGTGAGCGCACAGGAGCGGAGCTCCGGCAGTAAGGAGCCCAGGGGGTGGGCACATGCAACAAGCCCCACCCCCTGCTCCCAGCAGCCCTCAGTCGGGCCACGAGAAGCAAGAAGCAGCCAGGTAAGTTGCAGAGCCGCCTTGAGGTACAAGCTCTCCCTCCTCTGCAAGGGCAGATCTGCACGTTCCCCCCCCCCCAATAGCTCGCAATCCAAAACAGTCCAGTGGAGCCTGAGCGGTGGGTGTTGCCTTCTGACACACTTCCGGTGATGTCAGGGGGTGTGGCATATGCAAATAAAATAAGTTATGCTAATGAGCTCCTGCACCTCTTTTTCTACTAAATGACCCCTGCTCACAAGACTCCACAGATTAGAGGGAGCATTGGCATTGGGGTGCAAGTCTCCTCTGGTGACCGAGCGGGAAACCGGTATGGGCCAGTGTGGTGTAATGGGGTGCGTGTCGGAGTCGGATCTGGGAGACAAATCCTCACTCTTCCAAGCTTGCTGAGTGCTTGCTGGGTGACGCTGGGCCAGTCACAGTCTCTCGGCCTAGCCTACCTCACAGGGTTGTGATGAAGATAAAACGGAGGCAAGGAGGAGGCTATGAGCCGCTTTTGGTCCCCACTGAGGAGATAGGCAGGATATAGATTAAGTTAAAAAAAATAGAAATAAACCCACAGTTAAAAGTAGGGCTTAGGAATCTGACTCAACTGGGCTGAGAACACTCCAAAGCGAAGCACAGTTGTAGCAGTGGGCTGCCACTGGGGGTGCCAGCCTCCAGGTGGGGCGAGGAGATCCCCCGGAACCAGAACTCATCTCCAAACAACAGAGATCAGTTCCATTGGAGCAAATTGCTTTGTGGGAGGAGGGTGGACTCTGTCGCACTGCACCCCACTGAGGTCCCTGTCCTCCCCAGGCTCCACCCCCAAATCTCCAGGAGTTTCCCAACCTGGAGCTGGCAGCCCCCCAAAAAACCCCAACAGGAACTCATTAACATAATAGGCCACACCCAATAGCACAAACCTATTAGCATATTAGGCCACACCCAAACAGCACAGCTCGTTAGCATATTAGACCACACCCCCATGTTACCAGAAGTGTGGTCATCCAGCCACACCCACCTTTTGCTTCTTATTCAGTTTACCTTGTTTGTTGTCAAAACCCAGGGCCTTTTTTTGTAGCAGGGACTTCTTTGCATGTTAGGCCACACACCCCTAATGTAGCCAATCCTAATGAGTTTCTGCTGTTGGGTGTGGCCTATTGTGCTAATGAGTTCCTGCTGGGCGTGGCCAACTCAGGAGCCAGCCGGAACTCCGTTCCTGTGCGTTCCTGCCCCAAAAATAGCCCTGGCAGCCCTATACACCCGGTCCCTACCATTGGCCAGGGGAGACCAGGCATCCCTTCGCTGGAGCTCTGCCGTTGCCTTGGGCCGTAGAAGGCGGCAGGAGTCCCGCTGGAGCCAGAGCCACAGATGTGGGCAAGTGCTCAGCCCTGCCCCACCCCCGCCATCCTTTGGACTGGCCGAAACTCTGCATAGGATGCGAAGGTCATGGTCAGTGTGGGTGACTCATGTGCCCAAACCACATAAATGAATAGAAAACAGGACGGAATAAAGGGGAGCCATTCAGCAAGCCACAGTAGAAAGAGCCAGGGTGGGCAGAAAGAAAGCCAGTTGGTTGACCGTCCAAACTGGGAGAGGCCAAGTGGCCGGCTGTAGCCACCACCAGCCCTGCTCAAGGGTGGCCACGCTCCCTCTGTCATGTAGCTGGTGGAGGGGTGCAAGGCCAGGGTTGCCAGATCCTCCTGGCTTCCCGCAGTGGATGAAGAAGAAGAAGAAGAAGAAGAAGAAGAAGAAGAAGAAGAAGAAGAAGAGACTGGAGTTATATCTCGCCCTTCACTACCCAAAGGAGTCTCAGAGTGGATTACAAACTCCTTTCCCTTCCCCTCCGCTGTGAGGTAGGCAGGGCTGAGAGAGCTCTCCCGAGAACTGCCCTTGAGAGAACAGCTGAGAGATCTTGTGACTGACCCAAGGTCACACCAGCAGCTGCATGTGGAGGCGTGGGGAATCAAACCTGGCTCTCCCAGATCAGAGTCCGCGCACTTAACCACGACACCAAACTGGGAACGAGTTGCTAGCTCCTGGCCGAAGAACTCCTGGAGATCTGGGGGAGGAAAGGACCCTCCGTGGGGCACTCAGTGCCAGAGACTCCACCCTCCAAAGCATCCCTTTCCTCCAGGGGAACTGATCTCTGCAGTCTGGAGATGAGCTGTGATTCTCCAGGTCCCACTTGGAGACTGGCACCCCTCCTGCCACACACAACAGGCAGGCTTGCCTGTTTTTATTTTCAGGACTCTTCAGAAGCTGAAAACGCAAGGATCAGCAACTGATGAGGTTTGTTAGAAGCTTCATGATAAAGGCACTCCCTTTGTGCTGCCTGAGCAGCCATTCCAAAGCTCTTTGAGGTGACTACACATTTACACTTCAAACAGAGGAAGCCGAAAACATTTTCCTGTTGAGGAGAGACTCCCCTCCTGCGAGCGATTGGCCCTGGCCAGGGGGCACCATCCTGCACTGTTGCCATGCTTTGGTGCTAACCTGAAAGAACGCATAAAGACATACAGAGGCTCAGTTCTCATATTACTGATGGTGATTCCATCCCCACCCACCCAAAACAGCAGGTGAGCGTAGGGTTGCCAGGTCCCTACTTGCTGCCGGCGGAGGGGGGGGGAGGAGCCTCTTTGTTGGGATCTTCTAGCACGCGTAAGATGACATCACCCAGAAGTGACATCATTGCACTAGGCACATCGCCAGGGGGATGCTCTAGCATTCCATCAGAAACTCTATGGTACTGTAGAGTTTTTAGGTCAAGTGCTAGAGCATCCCCCCTCGCGATGTGCTTGGGGTGATGATGTCACCTCCGGGTGATGTCATTGTGCCGGACACGTTGCCGCGATCCTGGTACTTTTTTGGGGGGGCGGGGTTTCCCCCACTGGCTGGATCCGGGCCGGCGGATCGGAGGGCCCTAAAGCGATCAAAATTCCCCCTCCCGGGGGAAATGGCAAGCCTAGGTGAGTGTGAGAGAGGCCTCAGAATACTGGTAACATCTGTGCGCAGGAAGCCAGTGGTTTGGGTGGGCTGCATGGAATGTGTCTCTATACCAACCTCACAGAAGGGTTGCCAATCACCAGGTAGGGCCTTGAGCTTCCCCAGAATTAAACTGATCTGCAGACTGCAGAGATCACATCCCCTGGAGAAAATGGCTGCTTTGGGGGGTGGACCATGTGGCATTCTACCCCACTGAATTACCTCCTTTCTTCAAACCCCGTCCTCCTCAAGTTCCACTCCAAAATCTCCAGGAATTTCCCAACCAGGACTTGGTAACCCCGTGCCCACAGCCACACCAGAATAGGGCTACCACGTCTTGCCTGTCTGCTGGTGGGGGGCTCCTGGCTTGTTCCCGGGGTCACCCAGAAGTTATGTCATTGCACTGGGCACCTTGTACAGGGGACGCTCTATAATTTGGCTAAAAACTCTATGGTCATCCCGTGCAACGTGCCTGGCATGATGACTGTCAAGCTCGCCCTGTGCTCCGGGCGTGGACCCTCCCGTGGCCGTGACGACTCAAGGCGGGGTGGGGGTGGGGGGTCCGACAGCTCTGGAAGTTGAGACCTGTTAAAGAAGAGGGGGGAGCACTGGGGCCTCAGATGGGTAGGGGACGGAGTTTGACGACACTCCTTAAGTCCCTCTACCTCCGTGCATTGGCTCCAGTGTTCCCTCTAAGGTGAGTTAGTGTGAGCTAGTTCACCGTTTTTTAGCCTCTGACTCTCAGATTTTTGCCTTCACTCAGGAAGTATGGGCTCCAGAGCAAACTAATTTATGCAGTACCCAAATCGCTTGCTCACAACTTTAATGCCAGTTGCTCACAAAGTAGGATTTTTGCTCATGAGACTCTCCAGCTTAGAGGGAACATTGATTGGCTCCCCAGCTTCTCAGCATCCTTCCTGGACTCCTTCTCTCTATGCCTCCATCAGGAAGTTCCGAGCACGTCCTTCCTCCCCGGCCCCTTCGCTTCCCTCTCCTTTATACCCAGCTCCCTCTCCCAGCACTGTCTTCCGTCCCCGCCTCTCTCTCATTCCACCCAGCCCTGTCCCCCATGATAAGCTCTGACGCCGTCCCAACGGCCTGGGTGTGGTTGGAGCTGTGCCGGCGTGCAGGGTCTCGTGTGTTTGTGCATTCGCCGTCAGCCTCTCCTTGGCGTTGTCGGCTTCTCCTGCTGCTCCTCGAGATTCTTCGTTTCACGGTCGGACTGGTCCGGACTGTTGTGCCTCAGCGGTGTTGACGGGGTCCAGCGTTGCGAGGTCTTCTCGGTCTGTGGGTCTACTGGGTGAGCTGGTGATCGTTGCGGTCCGTGGGGGTGTGTGGGTTAAGTCCCGGGACCCCGGGACCCGGACAATGATATCACCTCTGGGTGACTTCATTGTGCCGAGCACGTTGGGGTTCTTTGGGGGCAGGGCTTCCCTGCCCGGCTGGCAGTGGATTGGGCCCCTCAAAACTGGGGAAACCTCGCCCCCATTGGGGGGCTGGCAGCCCTACACCAGAATGAGGGATGTCCCAAGGAATATTCTCAAAATAGAGGTGATCGCCTCACCATGGCGCCCCTGCCTCACTTAGGGTTGCCAAGTCCATCTTCCACCCCCAGCGGGGGACTTTGGGGGTGTTTCTGGAGGGGGCAGGGCATCCCCGACGTGATGACGTCAAGTTGGGGACGTCCGCCACCCCCCACCCTCCCGTGTGCCAGATCTCCAGAAACGGCAGTTCCCTGCACTTAAAGGAGCCAGCGTTTCCCTTTTAAATGCAGGAGCCGGCGTTTCCCCTTTAAGAGCAGCCGCATTTCCCTTTTAAGAGCACGAGGCTGGCATTTCCCCGCAAGCTTGCGGAGATTGGGCTTGGGAGGAAACACGGGTTCCACACACTTAAAGGGAGAGAGATGGGTGGACCTTTAAGAGCAGCCGCGTTTCCCTTTTAAGAGCACAAAGCTGGCATTTCCCTGCAAGCTTGTGGAGATCAGGCTTAGGAGGAAACACGAGTTCCACACACTTAAAGGGGGAGAGATGGGTGGCTGTGGGTGTTGGGTAGGGTTGCCAAGTCAACTCACCCCTCGGAGTGGGGGAGCCTTGCCGGCGTC
>NW_015167638.1:118616-134625 GCF_001447785.1 Gekko japonicus
GCGGTAGCGCGATCACACGGTCCCCTGAGTCTCCATGCTTTGGCTGTTAGCCGGCGATCACACGGTGATGCTGCAGCGTGGCAAAGAAGCGGCGTGGCGCGATCACACAAGCGTATCACGTTTGTGCACATGTGCAGTTCCGCGGAGCAGCACTGCTTTCAATTTCGTGTTTGTGTGCATGCGCTTACGAAAAAATGTGGCGCGTGGGACGCGCGCGCCCCCGCGACAAGACCCCCGCCTGTGCCGCGCGTTTTCCGGATACTAGTGCACGTTTCTTGGTACTTTTTAACTCCGCATCTTCAGCGGGACGCCACGGGTTGGCCATGGGTGCACTACGCTTCCCAGATATTGCGGTGTGATCGCGCCCCGAAAATCCGCCCGACATTCGTGCCTTTTGCACAGAAAATTCTCCGTGTGACCGGGGCCCTAATATCTGTTCTTACCCCTTTTGTTTTTGTTTCTGGCAGTCTTATTTAATGTTAATAAAAGGCAAATCTTCATATTTTCCAATAAAAACATGTATAGTATTTGTTCATGTCTTGTGGCTCTCAGACATCTGATGTTTCTTCTTCATCACTTGCGGCTCTCGGACATCTGATGTTTCTTCTCTGTGGCTCTTACGTGAAGCAAGTCTGGCCTCCCCTGCTCTGTGGTATCCCCACTGAGCTCCTTTCTCTCCCCAAATTCAACCCTCCCGAGCACCCCAAATTGCCAGGAATTTCCCAAGCCAGAGTTGGCAATCCTACACTCACTGCTAGGGTTGCCAGCCTTCAGGTGGTGGCTGGAGATCCCAGGGATTACAACTGATCACCACGCAACAGAGACCGGTTCACCTGGAGGAAATGGCTGCTTGGGAAGGTGGCCTCGATAGCCCTATGCCCCCATGGAAGTCCCTCCCCTCCCCAAGCCCTGCCCTCCTCATCCACCCCCCACCCCAAATATTCAGGTATTTCCCAACCTGGAGCTGGCAAGCCTAGCTGCAGCAGCAGAAGGGAAACCACACGATCCTGTTCTTGTGTGGAAACCACAAACAGTCAATAAGACTGAAAGAATCATGAAGTTCATGAATCAAGATTTTTGCCAAAGCAGGACTTCAGTTTAAAGAACCCGTCCTCAATGCAGAGTGTGCGTGCGCGCACATGCGCACTCTGCCCTAGTTCGACCTACCTAGAGTATTGTGTTCAGTTTTGGGCACCACAATTTAGGAAGGATATAGACAAGCTGGAACATGTCCAGAGGAGGGCAACGAAGATGGTGAGGGGTCTGGAGACCAAGTCCTATGAGGAAAGGTTGAAGGAGCTAGGTATGTTTAGCCTGGAGAGGAGACGACTGAGAGGTGATATGATAACCATCTTCAAGTACTTGAAGGGCTGTCATATAGAGGATGGTACGGAGTTGTTTTCTGTTGCCCCAGAAGGTCGGACAAGAACCAATGGGTTGAAATTAAATCAGAAGAGTTTTCAGCTAAACATCAGGAAGAACCTCCTGACAGTTAGAGTGGTTCCCCGGTGGAACAGGCTTCCTCGGGAGGCGGTGGGCTCTCCTTCTTTGGAGGTTTTCAAACAGAGGCTAGATGGCCATCTGACAGCAATGCAGATTCTGTGAACTTGGGCAGATCATGAGAGGGAGGGCAGGAAGGGAGGAGCCAGTGCTCAGCTCTCTTGGCCCTTTGTTACACGCCCAGGGAAATGCTGAGTTTGGCCAGTGATCCTGGAGGTTTTTGCCATCTTCTGGGCATGCAGCACGGGATCACTGGAGGTGTGTGTGTGTGTGTGTGGGGGTGTATTTGTGAAATGCCTACATTGCACAGGGGGTTGGACTAGATTACCCTGGAGGTACCTTCCAACTCTATGATTCTATTACACATACGCACACACAAGAGCATAAGAGAAACCAATGTCCAACACTCTGTCACACAGTGGCCAAAAATACCAGGTGCCATCAGGAGGTCCAGCAGTGGGGCCAGGACACTAGGAGCCCTCCTACTATTGACCCCCCCAAGCACCAAGAATACAGAGCATCACTTGCCCCAGACCAAGAGTTCCTAACTATACCTTAAAAAAATAAATAAAAGGGTTGGAACACTTTCCCTATGAGGAAAGGTTAAGGCGCTTAGGGCTCTTTAGCTTGGAGAAATGACGACTGAGGGGTGACATGATTGAGGTTTATAAGATTATGCATGGGAAAGAGCAGGTAGAGAAAGAGGTACTTTTCTCCCTTTCTCACAATACAAGAACTTGTGGGCACTCCATGGAATATCAGGCTGCATTAAAATTCAGAACAAGCTATGCATAAGCTGTAATAATTTCTCATACAAAGTGGATGAACATGTCAAATGACCAAGACGAGACCATACACATTTCTGCCTCAAGGGCCTTCCTCAGTGGTCAATAATACACACTTTTAAAGAAACTCACATCCAGAAAATCCTAGATATCAATCCTGATCAGGTGTTGTTACCTCATATATTGTGCAGTATGATGTAAGCTTCTAAAGCAGGCCCCGGAGCCCTTCACATGGTAACTGTGCTCACACATAAATCTTCATTGATGTTATCATCTGGTATAAAATTTCCAATATTCCTGGTTGTATGTGTCATCAACCAGCCATTGAAATAAAATATTTTGGGTTGAGTTTAGGTTTCCCCCCCTCTTCACTTACTCTAACCACTACACCACACTGGCTCTCAAAAAACCCGGGGCTTTGATTGGCTCCTGGTGTTCTGCCATGAGGGGGCTGGCTGTAAATCCAAAGGCAAGAATTCTAGAGAATAAAGGCAGCTGCCGAGGAAAGATCCAGTACGGGGTAGTGGTAGAGTGTTGGACTGGGATCTGGGAAACTGGGGTTTGAATCCCCACTTGTTCCACGGAAGCTTGCTGGGTGACCTTGGGCCAGTCACACACTCTCTGCCTAACTTAACCTTCAGTACGGCCTCCTCAGCTGACCCAGGGCATGTACGTAGAGATGGAGGTCATCTTTCCACTACTCTGGCCTCAAGCCATTTAGGGCTTTAAAGATGACCATCAGTACTTCAAATCGTGCCCCCAAACTGTTGGAAATATGTGAGTTGCAAGGTCTAAATTCCAGACATCATAGGGTTAATCTGTATACCTTGTGTGCTATTGTTTAGCCTGACCTGGAAGGAAACCTGGCTCAGAGCCAACGCAAACAAAGCCCAAGAAACTGAAGTCTGTTTACAAACATAATTTGTTAATGTAATCAGGGGATTTCCTTCTAGGGGTCAAGAAGAAGGAGAATCTCCATTGTTGTTGCAGTTGTTGAGAAGACCGTATGGTCAGTCTGTAAAGCTGTAGAGATGTAACCTTTGTTATTTTGTAGATTTTCCTGTGTACCCTACCCTTAGAAATAAAGATTTTTTACACAGAAAGAAATGCCTCCTCTCCAGTGAAGCAAAGATCCATTGCAAACCTCTAAGTATTTAAGTATTTTTGCCTATTTCTCCCAACACAAACACATGGTAAACTGGCGCTATAAACTAGCCATGAGCTGCATCCCAGAGACCCTAACTGGTATTCTGGCTGCTAGGATTCTGAACCAGTTGCAATTCTGGACTGTCTTCAAAGGCCACTCTGCATACAGGATTTTACAGTCTATGGTTGTTGCTAAGCACCTCTGCGATTGTGCTCAGGGCAGGTCCAGATGCTCCAAAAACGGCCACAGCCTAAGCCGCTAAAAGACCCTTTCAGCCACCTCCGCCAACTGAGCATCCAAGAACATTCACAAACTGTGATCTTGCTCTTTCAAGGCAAGTACAACCCTGTCCCAAACTGGCTGAGCCTAGTCCTAGTCAAGTGGAGTACAGCCCTTAACCCAGGGCCGGCTCCAGCTTATTTTGCACCCTAGGCGAGGATCCCTTCTGCCCCCCCCCGGTGCGCCCACCATTTTTCAAAAATAAATGCATTTTAGGAAGAATGAAAAACACAAATAATCAAGAAACTCCCAGAGTATGGGGCCGGGTGCAGTTTGGTGCTTCTAAGGGCCGTCCCGCTCTAGGCGATCGCCTAGTTCGCCTAGTGAGTGAGCCGGCCCAGTCCCTGAGTGCCTCCAGATATCATTTATCTACCACCTTCCTGGTCTTGTATAGAAAGAAGGGGTAGAGCCAGATCCCCAGACAATCTCTCCCAGTGGTTTCATGAGGATGGAAGGCAGCATGGGCGACAAGAAGGAACCTCGTGGCCCAGGGATAGAAGTCACCCAGCGCCAACCTCTGGTACCTGCCTTCTAGGAAGAACCTGAGCCTCACCCGGTGCCCCGCCGGCCAAGCCATTCTCACCTCGTAGCTCAGAAGGATACCATGACGACCTTGTAGAGAAGGTGGTAAAACAAGGGCTGGATGACAGTACTGCTGGGTGGATTCATAGCTGGCCGGACCACTCTACCCAGCAAGTCCTCATTAATGGCTTCATGTCGAACTGGAGGGCGATCTCGCACAAGGTGCTGCGGGCCCCTGTGGTTCGTTATTTTTAAAAAATGACTTGGATAAAGGCGGTGAGGAGTTGTTTATCAGATCTGCAGATGACACAGAATTGGGAGGAATAGCCAGTGCCAAAGAAAACAGGATTCAAGATTATCTTGACAGCCTGGAGCACTGAGCCAAGATCAACCAAACCGTTTAATCAGGAATAAATATAAAATCTTAGAGTCAAAATAACCAAGGGACAAGTATAGGATAGGGGAGACACACGTGGGAAGGATCTAGTGTTCTTATAGTGAAATCCTATAAATCCTGAAATTCTACCGAAGAGCATCAAAGAGAGAATCCAAGAGGAAACTGCTGAATGAGTATACATCATGAAGGTTAATACTGTCTCCCAGCCAGGCTTTAACAAGGACCCGTCATTTCTCTCTCACCATAGGGGAAAATATATCAGCATGTCCCACACCTTACAGATCTTAGATAATTCAGATATACCCCTATACTTTTCTAACTGGATCTGCATATCAGGTTTCACCAGGCACTAGACCTACTTTACCTTAATCCTACTTTACCTACCCATCTCTGTCTATTCCAAGTAGAGTAATTACTCTTTTCATTCAATATTGGTTTAAACTGGCCTCTTTTTGTAAAGTGTCCTTGCCCCACCCACGTTACCCTCACCCCCTTATGTGGTGTCTACAGCTTTGAGTATAAATAATTCTGCCTAATGGAGGAACACTTTGTACAGCTGATGAAGTGAGCACTAACTCACAAAACTGACAAAAGGTTCTGCTGGAATATATTAATCTTTGAAGTGCCTCCTGACTGTTGTTTTATATTGTTGCTACAGGGCAACATGGCTACCCATCTGGAGTTATCTGCCTAGGACTGCAGTGTTAGTTGATCCTGAATATGTGGCAGCAATCTGGAATGCTTTCGTTAGCTCTTTGACATGTCAGTTGTGGTTCTTCTGGGTACTGTTCCCCAATGTGGCACCCACTCTATGTTAACACCTGGGCTGTGTTAAGAGAAGAATTGCATCTAGATCATGGGAAATAATAGCTCCACTCTATTGTTTCTGCACTGGTCTGCACTCATCTGGACCACTGTGTCCTGTTCCGGGCTGCACATCTGAAAAGCTTTGAAAAATTAGAGGAAGGTGATTAGGATGGGAAGGGGTCTGAAAGGCAAATCCTATGAGGAGAAGCTGAAGAGGATGAGCTTGTCTTCCAAGATCTGAAAATGGGCATGTAGAAGTTGGAGCAGACTTGTTCTCTCTTGCTCCAGGGGGCAGGACTAAAACTAATGGATGGAAATTACTTGGAAGATTTCAGCAAAATCTTTTTTTTTAATTTAAAGGGTTTTTTATTTTTAAACAGTAAAAAGAACAAAGTACAGTGATACCAAATATCAACAATAGACTCAGATAATGTAGAAACTTTGTTCAGATATGTTTACATGCAGTGAATAACCTCGTAGTATTTTTGAGGAACTTTGAACTTAGCGGAGTCAACGTTCAATATAAATTCCAGGAAAGGAAACCATTTCAAGAGAAGGTTTGATTCCCTGTTAGACATATTAGCACTAGCAACAACATCAGATATTTTATCCATTGCGTAATATTCCCATATCTTTATACGCCAAGATGATAATAACAATTTATTTGGAGACTTCCAGCTACCAGCGATGACTACTCTTGCAGCCGTCAAATCTCAGTTAAGTTCTTGTCTAAATTTGGGAACATGCGTATCATTCCAATAATCTAAGAGAATAAGTTTGGGTAGCATAGGAAGCAAATAACCAGTAATATCTTTTATCAACCAAACTGTTTTGGGGAAACTTCCTGAAGTAAAGAGCTCTTCATCAGTGGAAAAGACTGGCTCTTTTAGAGGTTGTTCAGCTGAGCCTGGATGGTCATCCGTTGGGGGTGCTGTAATTGACTATTCCTGCACTGAGCGGAAAGTTGGACTTCAAAGACCCCTTCCAACTCTAAAACAGTCCTTTCATCAGCAAACCAGGGTATATCCTCAATCTGGGCTGTGAACGTTGTTTCTGTGCCTCCTGTCCTGGACACAAGACAGACTGAAAAAGATCTATGCCCTACAATGACACTTGATCAGTGGCTCAGGAGCACTGTTCCCCAATGTGGCACCCACTCTATGTTCCAGGAAAGTGAGCAAGGCCTTCAGTTGCCTTGCCTGTAGAATACACTGCCCTACGGTGTTAGGGTAGTACTTAGGGATGGGCACAAACTGGCATCATGAATTTTGGCCGGTTCATGGTTCATGATGCAATGTTCGTGAACTGAAGAACCACCACGAACTTTCACAAATTTGGATAAAGTTTGTGGCGGTTCGTGGTGGTTCATGAAGAGCACAAAGCAGGGGATTAAACCCTTGCTTTCTGCTGTTCACAAAAAACAGCTGCACCGCTCAGCTGTTTGGTTTAAATGACTGAGAACCATTTAAAAACCTGCTTTCTGCTCCATGCAAAAAGCAGCGGGGAGCAGAAAGCAGGGGTTTTAACTTTAAATGGTTCGCAAACTGATACAAACTGGGTCGGTTCGTAAACCAACCTCCTCGTTTGTATGTGGTTCATGTCAATCCCTAATGGTGTTGTCCTACAATTTCCCCTTGACTTTGCTTGGGTGATCCTCTTTCCAGCCCATCTTCCATAATGTTGAGAAAGTCTGAAGCACTTAAATGTACCAGTCAGTTTTTGGCATTCGGTTTTATGCTTGAGCCAAAAACTCAAAAGCTGTGGTCACACACCCTAAATAATCCACTTTCAATCCACTTTCAGTGCACTTTCCAGCTTGGGGTATAATTGTTTGATCCCTATGGGAGTGAGTCTTCTCTTCTTGTTATCGAGTCTCTTGTTCTCTTAACTCTGAGACTCTTGCTGCCTGTTTTATTGCACATGAAATGCTGCCTCTTGAGAGACCAAGTGTTGCTTTGTGACTTGGAGCACATGGTGTGCAAAAATGGGATTTCCCTTCAAAATCCCGTGGTACTGGGACTATCTTGGACTGAGGAATACTCCTGACATGGTAACTATGAATCATTAATGTTTAGTTAGGGCAAACCACCCTAGCCTTTGTTATTTTTGTAATCTCTGGTAGTCTATGCTAAGCTCTGTACTAAATAAAGATCCCTCTTATTGCTAAATTGTCTTTGCCAAGGTCACATCAGCAGGTGCCAGTGGAGGAGTGGGGAATCAAACCCGGTTCTCCCAGATTAGAGTCCGCGCACTTAACCACTACACCAAAAAGGCCTTGCAGCAGGAGGGAGGGTATTCACTCTTGGAGGCAGAGCTATCCCTTACCCAGAGAGGGGTGAGTGTGGCCTTGAGCCTAGTGTAATGGGAAGTTTAAAAAGTAGGCACGTTAGGGATTTTTTGTTGTTTTGGTGGCAACTCCTGTTCATTGCCTTTTATCTAATCCATCCTGGTTATTACCAAATCGGTTTAATAAACCATATTTTTGTTACTCTGCTGGGTCCTCACACCTCATTGGGCCACTCAGAAGAGGAAGTAGGGAGGGTGTTCTGAGCCCTCCTTGGTTAAACCCATACCAGAGTGGTGGCAGCCAGTGGAAGACCCTCTGCACTCCCACCCACAACACAGGCTTTATGATAGGGCTGCCAAATGTGGGCGGGGGGCGGGGAATCCCCTGCTTTGAAGCCCCGATTTCAAACGCGGCGGAATCAGGGCCCGGGGGAACCCCACCCCCGGCATGCGCGTCACTAGCAAGTGATGTAGGCACACCGGGCACGCTGGGGGCGGGGCCACGGCCATACAAGGGAAAACTCTATGGTTCTCCCTTGTATGGCTGTGGCCCCGCCCCCAGCGTGCCCAGCGTGCCTACGTCACTTCCGGGTGCAGTGCATGCGGCGCACAACCCCGACACCGGCCGGGAGCCCCCCGCTCCCAGCGAAGACGGACTTGGCAACCCTAAACCAGTCACAGGGTCCAGAGGGTGCCTGGGAAATATAGACCTAGCAGTTACTCTAATACAGGCTTTCCCAGAGCCACTAGGCCCCATGAACAGGCCCAAGCTCATAACACAAACCAAGTTGTATTTTCGTCTGTTTGGTTCTGGTGCACTGAGTGGAGAAAATACTACTGTCTGAACTGCTGCAAAGATCATCATTGTTCACTTGTCTCAAGTGGTGTGTAGGTTCATCCGGCGCAGAGTATTTGCAAACATCTGGCATAATGATTCGGCCTTCTACAGCTTCTGTGCTCAGTGCCGGAGGCTGGGCATTTGCCAGGATTGTATTGTTTGCCACAGTACCCAAAACTTCCATTTTGACTCATCACTGTTCTTTTGTGATGCTTTTGTTGATGTTTGCTGGTACAATGCGTGCTCTTAGCTTCCAATGGATGGATCGCTTGTATTTGGGCTGGAGTTTGCTCACGAGCTCTGCATATTTCCGTGGCTTCTTGCAGAGTTAATGCAGCTTTCTGAATATTCTCATCTCTGTCTCTTTGTCCTGTGGCCATTTGGTCTCTGATCAGTTCTTCTTTCAAAGTGCCACCTGCACATGAATCTGCCATTTTGCACCTGGCAACATAATGATCTGTGGCTTCGTGAGGTTCTTGTTCACACTGGCTAGCAGGGGTCATTTTGTAGAAAAAGAGGTGCAGGAGCTCATTAGCATAACTTATTTAAGCCCAGGGTTTTGACAACAAACAAAGTAAACAGAATAAGAAGCAAAAGGTGGGTGTGGTAACATGGGGGTGTGGCCTAATGTGATAATGAGCTGTGATGTCAGGGGTGTGGCCTAATATGCTATTGGGTTTCTGCTGTTCGGTGTGGCCTATTATGGTAATGAGTTCCTGCTGGGCTTTTTCTACAAAAAAGGCCCTGGACTAATGACCCATTACAACTGAGAACTTAGGACCAATGGGATTCGTTCCTGCCGAAGGTCAGAGTCTTTCCGGATTGGTCTGTTACGCAACAGCGACCAATCCAACTGCAGGGTTTAGAATACCTGGGAGTCAATGGAGCCCGTGCCTGACGCTCCGGTTTAGGTTACATAGCATAACACACAAGCAAATGCATAACAAAACCCCACAGAGTTTTGCCCAACAACTAGAGAATCACCCCCCTGACATTGGCAACGCGATGACATCACGAATGCTCCAGAAGATCTGGACTGGCAGCCCGGAGCCCCCTGCTGGCAACCCCAGCAAGAATGACTAAATACCTTACATTCATTTCAATGACCCTTAATGGCACCCAAAAGCCACTAGTCTGAGGCCGGCATGGTGGTGGAAACTTGGGGTGGGGGGCACTTCATCATGCTGCGCTCGGACCCACTTTGAGGAAGGGCAGATTTCCCTGCTCAATTTCCCATGCAAAGCGAAGCCTTGCAAATGAGACATTACAGTCATCGGCCTGTGAGAGGGCAGGAGCCAGCTGTGTCCTCTCTGGCCTCCCCAGCTCAGCTTTTCCCATTTTTGCATTGTTTGGCTGATTTGCATAGCTCTCCGATCATTGTGTGCCCACAATAGCACAGCCATAATCAGCGACTTAAAAGGCGGGGAGCAAAGGAGAGGGACGGGGAAGCAGCAGACCCGCAGCTCCATGTCCCGAAGGGCAGCTCTGCTCTCCTCTTGTAGCTCATCCTACAGACTCTGGGAGGAGAACGTGCAAGCTAGTTGTGGGGGCCCAGAAGAATCAGGTAGTACAAGTCAGGAAATGGCCAGCAATGCAAACCCACACCACACCCAAAGCACAGCAAGTCCCGTGTGTGCTGCAGAGAGCGCAGGTGAGTTCAGAAAAGTGGGTCCTGCCCCGGACTGCCCCCTTCTTCTTCTTCTGCATCATCAACGGGAACCTTCAAACATTTTATCTTCCAACAGCCCAGCAACCGATCCACCTATTTTGTTATGGTTTTCAGAGGCGATAAAGCTACTAAATAGCTCAAGTGCCACTTATGGTCAATACGTCTTTGTGCTTGTGGATGCCTGTGCACACCTGAAAAATGGATCACATTTTTGTATTTATTTAGTGGGGGTTTTTTTTTGAGTGTTCGAAGGCCTTCACATACATTTTTCTAGCAATCGAGTACTGTATCCCAGTTTTGTGGGCTAGGATGGATGGAGTGATGCCGCTGCAGCTAAGAGAGAATGTGGGCACTGGTAGAACACACAGCATAACAGGAGGCAACATTAGGGGAGGGCCTCGGCCTCTGTGCCCTGTTGTTGGCCCTCCAGAGGAACCGGTTGGCCACTGTGTGAGACAGGATGCTGGACTAGATGGACCTTCACTGGTCTGATCCAGCAGGTGCTCTTCTTATGTTCTTATCAGGGGAAGGCCTCAGCCTCTGTGCCCTGTTGTTGGCCCTCCAGAGGAGCTGGTTGGCCACTGTGTGAGACAGGATGGTGGACTGGATGGACCTTCACTGGTCTGATCTAGCAGGGCTCTTCTTATATTCTTATCAGGGGAAGGCCTCAGCCTCTGTGCCCTGTTGTTGGCCCTCCAGAGGAATATCGAGGAGTGGGGGCAGGGTTTCCTTGAGTTACGCTGCTGGGGAAGGCAAGAGCAGGTGGAAACAAGCGTCATTTGAACATTCTTGTCAGTAGCTCCATTTTTGCTCGTTTGGACCGCATTAAGATAAAGAGATTCGTCACAGTAGAAGGTGCCTTGTCCAAGGGGGCAGGCTCCTGCTCAAAGGTTCTCGCATATTTCACCTGCCTTGCAGAGGGACTTGTGCGGGAGAACTTCCCACAAGGTTGTGAAGTGCTGTGGCTCAGCGGTAGAGCATCTGCCTGGCATGCAAGAGGTCCCAGGTTCAATCCCTGGCATATCCAGTTAAAGAATATGGCGGTAGGTGGTGTGAAAGACCTCTTCCTAAAACTCTGGAGAGCCACTGCCAGTCTGAGTAGGCAGTCCTGACTATGATGGACCAAAGGTCTGAGAGCCAGTTTGGTGTCGTGGTTAAGTGCACGGACTCTAATCTGAGAGAACCGGGTTTGATTCCCCACTCCTCCACTTGCACCTGCTGATGTGACCTTGGTAGGGTTGCCAAGTCCTTACCGGAGGTATAGCGGGGGAGTCCAGCACTGCTCTGGGAGTTCATGCGCGTGCGCGAAGCACGCATGCGCCACAATTACGTCACCCAGAAGTGACGCAACCACGTTGGGCACGCCGGGGGCAGGGCCACAATCGTCCGAGGGAAAACCATAGAGTTTTCCCTCAGATGACTGCGGCCCCGCCCCCAACACGCCCAACGCGACTGCGTCACTTCCGGGTGACGTGCTGACGCCGGGCACGTCACGTGCTTTGGGGGTGAGGTTCCCCCCGGGGCCCGATCCGCCAGCGGGGGGACTTGGCAAGCCTAGACCTTAGGTCAGTCACAAGCTCTGGCACAGCTGTTCCTGAAAGAGCCGTTTCTGTCAGAGCTCTCTCAGCCCCGTTCACCTCACAGGGTGCCTGTTGTGGGGAGGGGAAGGGAAAGGAGATTGTAAGCCACTCTGAGACACCTTTGGGTAGTGAAGGGAGGGGTATAAATTCAATCTCTTCTTCTTCTTCATATGTTTTGGTGTGGGGAGTTTGTGGCTGAAGGGAGAATTCTGGAACCCTCTTCAGAGAAGAATCATGGGAGCCACGCACACCAGGAGTGCCTCCACTGGGACTGATGGGCGAGGTTCCACCCCTCCCCCGCCTAATCTCATGCAGTTTCCACCTTTTAAACGACTGTTTCATTTTGCGCACCACTGAACATCAGAGGTTTTTTTGGTGTCTTTGTTAGTTGTTTTTCCCTTTTCTCCCTTTTATGCTGTCAAGTCGTAGCCCACTAAGGATGACCCTGTAAAGCTTTCAAGACAAGAGATGGGCAGAGGCGGTTTGCTGTCGCCTGCCGGCCTAGTGGCCCTGGACTTCCCTGGCGGTCTCCCGTCCAAGTACTGACCAGGGCTGACCCTACTTACCTTCTGAGATCCGATGAGATCAGGCTAGCCTGGGATAGCCAGGTCAGGGCAGATGTTTAGTGGCTATACAGATGTTCCTTCCTTTGCCATGCATAACTTGACTTGCTCGCTTGGCCTCTCCGCTTACTGGGACCTTTGGCTTGGTGCCTCTGATGCATGCTGGTCCTCTGCTCATAAACTGTGTCAGTGACTTTGAGGGCTACTGACAATCTTAAAAAGCTAGGGCTCTTTTTGTAGAAAAAGCCCAGCAGGAACTCATTCGCATAATAGGCCACACCCAACAGCAGGAACTCATTCGCATATTAGGGCACACCCCTGACAGCACAATGTATTAGCATATTAGGCCACAGCCCCGTGTTGCCAGAAGTGTGCTCGTCCAGCCACACCCAGCTTTTGCTTCTTATTCTGTTGACCTTGTTTGTTGTCAAAACCCAGGGACTTTTCTTGTAGCAGGAACTCCTTTGCATGTTAGGCCACACACCCCTAATGTAGCCAATCCTAATGAGTTCCTGCTGTTGGGTGTGGCCTATTATGCAAATGAGTTCCTGCTGGGCGTGGCCAACTTGGAAGCCAGCCGGAACCCCGTTCCTGTGCGTTCCTGCCCAAAAATAGCCCTGAACATATCCACAGTTAAACTAAATGACATAAAGGCAATTACATACATTACATGAGGGCAAAATAAATTACATTACGACTATCAAAAGTGTGGATTTCCACCCTGACCTGGATAGTCCAGGCATGTCCAATCTTGTCAGATCTTGGAAGCTAAGCAGGGCCAACCCTAGCAAGTACTTGGAAGGACGACCTCCAAGGAATGCCAGGGCTGGAACACAGAGGCAGGTTATCAAGCCTCCTCTCTGAAACATCCAATCCCTATTAGGGGTCGCCAGAGATAACCATGATTTCCAGGTTCGCAAGCGCGCGCACACACACAAAATACTCGCCCCATCCAAAAGTGAGGATTTCCAAAGACCAGCCCCAAATAGGTTGTTCCCCATACAAAATGGCTAAGTGTCCAGCATTAGCACACCATCAAGCACCTGCCCGGGCTGCGGGTCTCTGGCATGCCAATGTTGCATACTGTTACCTCTTTGCTTGGCTAAATTTCCAGTTTACACAAAACATGGGGCACTTGCAAAACCCCACGAGTAGGCTGTTTGGTTCAGCCCAGCCATGTTTACATCATAACTAAGAGCCCCGTGACTTTTCTCAAATTGGGTGTAACATGTAGCCAGGCACAGAGGCTTTGCTAAGCATTCCAAGTGTTATGCATGCACAGGGCTTCTTTTGTAGAAAAAGCCCAGCAGGAACTCATTAGCATAATAGGCCACACCCAACAGCAGAAATTCATTGGCTTATTAGGACACACCCCTGACAGCACAGCTCATTAGCATATTAAGCTACACACCCCATGTTCACAGAAGTGTGGTCATCCAGACACAGTCACCTTTTGCTTCTTATTCTGTTTACCTTGTTTGTTGTCAAAACCCAGGGCCTTTTTTGTAGCGGGAACTCCTTTCTATGTTAGGCCACACACCCCTAATGTAGCCAATCCTAATGAGTTCCTGCTGTTGGGTGTGGCCTATTATGCTAATGAGTTCCTGCTGGGCGTGGCCAACTCGGGAGCCAGCCGGAACTCCGCTCCTGTGCGTTCCTGCGCCAAAATAGCCCTGTGCATACATAGAGTTGCCAGCTTTGGGTTAGGAAATACCTGGAGATTCTGGGGCTGGAGCCTGGGAAGGGCAGTGAGGACGGGAGGGACCTCGACAGGATATAATGGCATAGAGTCCACCCTCCAAAGCAGCTCTTTTCTCCAGGGGAACTGATGCTGGTCATCTGGAGATCAACTGTAATAGCAGGAGATCTCCAGGTGCCACCTGGAGGTTGGCAGTCTTATAAAGCTTTGGGCTGTGACTGCAAACATGTGCCTTCTGTGCTGCCCCCTGGTGCTCTGACCCTTCCCAATAAGACAGCTTGTGCTGGGAGCACTGGGCAAGATGTGTATGGACTAATGTTTGAGATAAGCAAAGTCTCCACTTTGTCCCCCCCCCCCCTTTCTGGGCAGAGAATGGGCTGGGAAGGAGGAAGTCAGTCAATGGCTTCTCGGTCTCGCCTCAGTCTACCACTTAGGAAATGCTAATAGGTCTAGGTGGAGGCAATAGGTGGGTCAAGCTCTCTTCCTTCCCCAAGTAGGGAACAGAGTTTTGGAGGATAGAATGCTATAAAATCTGCAGGAAAGATTACTGGAGATCTCTGGGAAAAGCCTCTTTGACCTGGCCTGACCTGGTCAGTGGGAGGAGAAACATATCTGATAAAAAAGCAGCTGGATGCTGGATCCATCAGAGTAGGCAGATCTCTTAGCTGAAGCCTGGGGGAGGCAGCCATTTTGACCATGTGCTTGCCTGGAGCAAGTTTCAAGGTAATGAATCCTCTGTAGAGATTTATAACATCCTACACTTAAAGCCTGCCCCATATTTTAACATCTGATAGGGAATGTATAGAGAGAGGGACAGAGGATTTGCATTTTACCTATTTCTTTCGTATCCCTGTGCTAAAAGTATGCTTGTGAACATTTTCTCTTGAATAGATACCTCTGGATGCTGGCAGTGGTTCTCTGTACCACATAGACCTCCACCATCTCAGGCACTCCCATTTTAAAAGGAGTGCCAGGAGGAAGGAAAGCAGTTGGCAAGTGGCTATTCCTCCAGGGCAAACAAGGTAGTAAATAGTCCTTCTGGTGACCAGGCACTGCACAGTGGGAGGCACAGAGGTAAGGCCTCAAAACTTGGAAGGGAAGCTGGGAGTCCTGACCCTTCCAGCAGGCGATTCCGTACACAGGTCAGGTGGTGGCAGCGAGCAATGCTCCCTCTAAGCTGTAGAGTCTTGTGAGCAAAAAATTCTACTTTGTGAACTGCTGGCATTAAAGTTGTGAGCGAGCAATTTGACTGCTGCAGAAATTAGTTTGCTCCGGAGCCATCCTTCCTGAGCTGAGACAAAAGGTGTGAGCCGGATGCTAAAAAACTATGAGCTAGCTCACACTGACTCAGCTTAGAGGGAACACTGGTGGCGAGCTACCTGAGAGGGGAAGAAAGGCCTCTCTAGGGGTTGAGGAAAACCTAGGAGGGCAGGGCAGAAGAGGACCTGCAGGTTAGAGCAGAGGCATGTTCTGCCACATCCTCTAAAACATCCTATTGTTAACAGCCTTTCTCAGGTCTCGCCGACTGAGGGCCTTTGTGGCTTCCTTTATGGAGAACCCGTCCCACGTTGGGTCTTCCTCTTTTCCTGCAGCCTTCCGCTTTTCCTAGCATTATTGCCTTTCCCATTGACTTTTGTCTTCTTACCACATGACCTCAGTTTAGTCATTTTAGCTTCTAGGGAGAGTCCAGACTTGATCTGATCTAGAAGTTTGTCTTTTTGGCAAGATGGTTAAGTGCGCGGACTCTAATCCGGGAAGAACCGGGTTTGATTCCCCCATTCCTCCACTTTGTTGGATCCCCAAGCATCGAGAATAAATCCACGTTTCAAAAGAAAGCAAAGTTTATTTCAAAGCATTGGAAAGAATACTCAAACACGTTCCTTGTTAGAACTGGGGACAAACGGTTAGGGCAGACATGATAAAGGGATTCAAGTTAG
>NW_015167638.1:135449-145301 GCF_001447785.1 Gekko japonicus
GGCAGCTTGCTGACACACTTGCAGCTGCTGGATGACCTTGGGCAAGCCGTAGTTCTGGCACAGCTGTTCTCTCAAGGACAGTTCTGGAAAGAGCTCTCTCAGCCCCACCTACCTCACAGGATGTCTGCTGCAGGGAGGGGAAGGGAAAGGAGTTTGTAAGCCACTCTGAGACTCCTTTGGGTAGTGAAGGGCGGGGTATAAATCCAATCTCCTCTTCTCCTCCTCCTCCTCCTCTCCCAAAGGCATAGTGTTTGCCACTCTGGATTTCCTCTTGCAGACTCGTTCCTTGCTGAGTCCAGTCCAGTCCTGGCCTATTCAGTCCTTTCTGCCCCAACTCTGGCAAGAATCATGCTGGCACCCCCACCCGCCCGCCTGGCCCTCCCTGAAGAGCTCCCTCCCTCTGAGGGCCATCGATCTGTTCTGGCTGGCTCTTCTGTACCTCTGAAGTTCTTCAGAGAAGCCTGCAAAGCTGCAATCGCCGGAGCCTTTGGCGCCGCTCTGCCTTGCATCTGGAAGCAGTGTTTAGAATGCAAGGGGGCGCTTGGCAATATCAAAGACCGGGGAGATGCGGTGTGCGTGCGCGCGCGCGTGTACACGCACACTGTGTGTGTGGGGAGTGAGATGTGAGATTGTTTAGCCAACAAGATCAATGCTCGGCCAGTCTGAACTGAGCATGAATGCCATAAGTCGATCTGCCGCAGGAAGAGCTCACTGGCCTTTCACTTCAGCCGTGCCGTTCTGCTCCTCTTCCATAGCTGAGCGGATGACAGGGTTGCCAGGTCTGGGCCGGGAAATACCTGAAGATTCTGGGAGTGGAGCCTGGGGAGGGCAGTGGGACCCCAGCAAGGTGTGATGCCATACAGTCCACCCTCCAAAGCAGCCCTTTTCTCCAGGAGAACTGATCGTTGTCATCTGGAGATCAACTGTAATGGCGGGAGATGTCCAGGTGCCACCTGGAGATTGGCAACCGTAATAGCAGTAGCCATGGCTATTTTTGGGCAGGAACGCACAGGAACGGCATTCCGGCTGGCTCCCGAGTTGGCCACACCCAGCAGGAACTCATCAGCATAATAGGCCACACCCAACAGCAGAAACTCATTAGGATTGGCTACATTAGGGGTGTGTGGCCTAACATGCAAAGGAGTTCCTGCTGCAAAAAAAAAAGCCCTGGATGTTGACAACAAACAAGGTAAGCAGAATAAGAAGCAAAAGGTTACTTCTGGTAACATGGGGGTGTGGCCTAATATGCTAATGAGTGGTGCTGTCAGGGTGTGGCCTAATATGCTAATGGATTCCTGTTGGGCTTTGTCTACAAAAAAAAGCCCTGGCAGTAGCCATCCGGCAGAGCCTCCCTCGGGAAAGGAAGCGATAGCCCTGGGGAGTCCCACTCAAAAAGTCCAAAAGGGACAAAGAAGACTCTGTCCCATACGTTAAAACTTCCCAATCTGCAAATCTTTAGAGTTTGCTTTTAACGCTAAACCTGTTTCTTGTGATGTCAATATGATTTGTTTATTTGTGGAACTTCAGCCTTAATTGCAATCCTAATTAAGATTCTGTGTCGGACCCTCCAGAAGAGTTGACTTCCGCTTCCCCAACCTGCCTGCTGTGTGACCCAAACCATCTCTTTGGCCATTGGGAGATCCTTGCAAGTGAAATAGGCCCCCCCGTACAGAGGGCCGCGGTAACCCCGGGCAAGTCAAGCAAAACGGCTTCTTTCTCCCATGCCTTGTGTCTGCAGAAGAGAGGAAATGCTTCGATTGTACTTGGTTCCCCTTCATCGCTGCAGCCCATCCTGTGGTGCATTTTGCTTAGGAGATTCCCCGGCAGGGGTCATTGCGTAGAAAAAGAGGTGCAGGAGCTCAGTAGCATAACTCATTAGCATAACTCATTTGCATAATTCACACCCCCTGACACCATCGGAAGTGTGTCAGAAGGCAACACCCACTACTCAGGCTCCACTGGACTGTTTTGGATTGCTAGCTATTGGGGGGAGGGGATGTGCAGATCTGTCCTCGCAGAGGAGGGAGAGCTTGTACCTGAATAAAACTTGGTCTTAAAGGTGCCACTGGACTGTTTTGGACCAGGGGGAGCTCTGCAACTTACTTGGCTGCTTCTTGCTCTGACTGAGGGCTGCTGGGAGCAGGGGGTGGGGCTTGTTGCATGTGCCCGCCCCCTGGGGTCTTTACTGCCGGAGCTCCGCTCCTGTGCGCTCCTGCAGGAAATGACCCCTGCTCCCCGGACCCTCAAAGAGGAGCATTATGAGAGAAAAACACTTCCGACATGGCACAAGCAGAGCATCCTTTTGGGCTTCAGCACAAAAACCTGTTGCTCTCCCCCCACCCACCCCCAAAAAGGGAGCATGCAAAGCCTCAGGCAGCGTTTGCTCCAGCTCACAAGCAGCGTGTTCAGGCTTAAGGAAGCACCGGACTCTGTCTTTGTTCTTGTAGTCTGGAGGCTCACGTGGAATTTGTTGTGGCTGGCAAAGGGCCGCCTGCAAAGGCTGAAACAGGACTTCGCGCTTATGCAGCTGCCCCCTTTCTCTCTTCCGTCTCCTCCAGATACCTTCCCACTGCCCTCTTGGAAGGTGTTTGGGGCTGCCAGTCTGCAATGCTCCCTCTAAGCCGTGGAGTCTTGTGAGCAAAAATTCTACTTTGTGAGCTGCTGGCATTAAGCTTGTGAGCGAGCGATTTGGCTCCTGTATAAATCAGTTTGCTTTGGAGCCATCCCTTCCTGAGCGAAGACAAAAAACCGTGAGCTGGAGTGTAAAAATACTGTGAGCTAGCTCACACTAACTCAGCTTAGAGGGAACACTGCTGCCAGGTCCCACCCTGGCCACCGGTAGGGGATGGGGGAGGGTTGCCAGCTTCGGTTTGGGAAACTCCTGGAGATTTGGGGGCGGAACCTGGGGAGGACAGGGACCTCAGTGGGGTACAGTGCCATTGACTCCACCCTCCAAAGCATCCGTTTTCTCCAGGGGAACTGGTCTCTGTAGTCTGGAGATGATCTCCAGGCCCCACCTGTTGTCCTCAGGTTACAGCTGCAGTCCTGATGCTAAGGGGAAAATGTGGCCTGTCTGAGACCACCTGCTGCCTCTGAACTGGGAGGTCCATTTAACAATCATGGCCAATAGCCATTGACGGATTTTTTTGTGTCCAGCATTCTGTCAAATCCCCTTTTAAACCCATCTAAACCATTCCCAGAGGGCCGCAGTGGCTCAGAGGTTAAGACGCTGAGCTGCAGACTGGAAGGTCGGTAGTTCAGCAGTTTGAGACCCTGGTGCTGCGTGACAGAGTGAGCTCCTGTCTCCGACCCTGGCTCCTGCCAACCTAGCAGTTCGAAAGCAAGAAACTGCAAGTAAATAAATAGATACCGCTTTGGTGGGAAAGTAACAGTGTTCTGTGTGCACTGGCACTTAGTCATGCCGGCCACATGACCACGGAAATGTCTTCAAACAGCGCTGGCTCTTCGGCTTGGAAACGGAGATGAGCACCGCAACCCTAGAGTCAGATTTGACTAGCTTTCGAGCAAGGGAAACCTTTACCTTGACTTAAACCATTCCCACTGCTTTGCCAGCAAATTCTGCATTACACAGAGAGAGACTTTTGTGAATGTGACTTCTGCTCGTCGGCTTCATTGGAGAAACATTCTAAAGTAATGAAAATGGGAGAAAAATGGATCCATCCACTCAGGGGTCGTTTCGTAGAAAAAGAGCTAGGGGAACTCATTAGCATAACTCATTAGCATATGCCACACCCCTTGACATCAGGGGCCCGGCGGTGGACCTGCAAGGCCAGCAGGAGTGCGAGGAAGCCCCGCCAAGGCCCTCCCTGGCCCCAGGCAGGCAGGGGTGGGGAGAGGTGGGGAGGAAGCAACTTACCCTCCCTCTTCTCCTGCCTCCTCCTGGCTGAATGAGGGCCGGAAGCGGGGCGGCCGGAAGCAGGGGGCGGGGCTTCGTCATGTGCCCCGCCCCCTGCACCTCACCTGGGGGAACTGCGTTCCCCCGCGATCCCCCCCGAAATGACCTCTGCATCCACTGTCTCCATGTCATGCACTGCTTTATGCATCGGTATCAGGCCTCCTGCATTGACCTGGATGGCTCAGGCTAACCCAATCTCACCCGATCTCAAAAGCTATGCAGGGTCGGCCCTGGTTAGGACTTGGATGGGAGCCCACCAGAGAAATCCAGGGTCGCTATGCAGAGGCAGGCAATGTTAGCAGCCAGACCCCTCCCAAAGGTGGTCAGTTTTTTTTTAAAAACCCCTCTTTAAAGATCACCCCCCAAATCATATGTGCACTGCACTGTCTGGCTTGGAAATGGACAAGATGCAGCTGGTACAAACAAAATGGACGCTGGCCAGAGACAAGCCTAGGAAATATTTTGGCAGGTGAACGAGGGCAGCTGACTTGCTAATCGCTCCCCTCCCCACCCTAAACAGAGCTACTTAATCTAAGCATTGAGTTTCCTGAGAAAACCCCCACTCACCTTGACAAGACCCCCATCCACACCTGGTTGCACCTTCCTTCATCTATCCACCCTAATTAGTGCTATTCATACAACCCAGTGGCTTCTCCCATCCTGCATTCAAGGGTCATCAAGGAGCATTAACACTTTTAGTTTACATCAAGCAATCTCATCAAATGCCGTTAGCACCACTGAGGCAAACCTATCACAAGTTTTCCAAGATCTTTGTTCAGCCTCGGAAATCCAATCAAGGTTTTTTTTTAGGGGCAAACATCAGACCGCTCCAGGGAGAATTTTTCCTATAACTGAATCATAGAATGACGGAGAGGATCCTACAGGCCATCTAGTCCAACCCCCCTGCTCAATGCAGGATCAGCCTACAGTATCCCTGACAACTGTTTGTCCAGCCTCTGCTCACCACCTCCCTAGGCAGCTGATTCCACGGTTGCACAACACAAAACGTTTTCCCTAATATCCAACTGGTACCCTCCTGCCCTTAATTTAAACCTATTATTGTGAGTCCTCTCCTCTGGTGCCAATGGGAAGAGCTCCCTGCCCTCCTCTAAGGGACAGCCCTTCAAAGACTTCAAGAGCGCAATCATGTCCCCTCTCAACCTCCTCTTCTCCAGACTGACCATTCCCAAGTCCCTCAGCCTTTCCTCATAGGGCTTGGACTCCAGGCCCCCGATCATCCTCATCGCTCTCCTCTGCACCTGCTCCATTCTGTCCACATCCTTTTTGAAGTGAGGCTTCCAGAGCTGCACACATTACTCCAGGTGTGGCCTGATTAATGCAGTGTACAGCGGGACTATGACATCTTGGTAGTCATATGGTGTGTGTGTTCTCAGTGCTAAACATCGCATCCCTGCTCTCTATGGGCTTTTTCCTTCTCTCTGGGAAACGCTGGCCGTTTCTCTCGCTGCCTTCTGCGGACCACACTCTCCGAGACTCGGTAAATATCACCTTCCCTGAATTACTTTCCCCACACCTCCCTTTTTATTTTCCTCTTAGATAGTTTGTCGGTTCCCCGTGTGCTTTGTGTGTATGTTTTGATCTTTTATTCTTTTTATAAGAAAGAATCTTTTTATTCTTTTCCGGTTGGACGTCAGCCTGTTTATTTTGAGAGCTCTCTAAGGGAACAATCCCTGTAAACATCGGTGGAGATCCCAGTCACCTGCCTCTTGCTGTGTCTTCAATTAAAACTAATTTCCCCCAACTATCTAGGAGATTACCAATTTGGGTCACAGCAACGGCAAACACCTCTGAGCATCTCTTTCCCCGAAAACCCTGTGGGCTCACCATGAGTCGGTTGTGATAAATCATACTTCTCTTTCAAATCTGGATAAACTCAAAGACTCTGTGATGCCATTCCCCCCCCCCCCCAAAAAAAGTAAAGGCCTTTTCATCATGGGGATGATGCTCCAACTCAGCAGCACAAAGGAAGGCTGGAATCGAGGCAGAAGGGACGGGCAGGAACTGTGTCGTGTCTCATGGATTACTGGAAGGCAAACAGGCAGCCAAGGATAGAGATGGACCCAACCAGCTCATCACTGGATCCAGGATACAGATTTGTCTGTAGCATCGGCTGCAAACCATCAGCACACAAAGAAACCATACAAATCCATACAAAAATACATGGAACAAGCAATATCATCATCACCATCACCAAGAATTGGAGCACTTTTGCCCTGACCTGGATAGCCCAGGCAATGCCAGTCTTGTCAGATGGGGGACTTCCTTGGAATACCAGCGGTTGGGAGGACAGAGGCAGGCTTTTTTCAGCCATCTCTCTGAACATCCTCCAGGCCCCCAGTCACCAGAGAGCAACGTGACTTCCAGGTGCAGATACACACACACACAAATACAAAAAAGGAGAGAATAATTATTTTACTTTTTAGAATGGTCCAAATGCCCCAGCATACACTGAGGAATCCTCAAAACACCCTTGGAAATGATTACAAGCAGGGGACCTACAAGGACTTTAGAAGCGCATCTCATTTTCCCCTATAAGCCTCCCCCACTATTTCCTCTTTCTCTCTCCCCCCCCAAAGGCTCTATTTTCCTGTTTCCTTCTTTCTGTCCATTCCCACCAGCTAACCTACTCTTCCTGATCTTCAGCTTTCCCTCCTTCCCTCCCTCTGGCAGCCTTTCCCTGGGAAAAGTATGGCTGAGCTGTATAATGGCTTCCAGCACCAGGCTAGTTGCATGGTGGCTGTCCTTAGGTTGGGTTTTACCATAGAGTTTCTGATGATTCCTAGAGTTACCCTATGTCACTTCCCAGTTTTATGGGTTTTCCCCTGTATGTAGAGACGCACCTGGCATCTTGCCCCCATGTCCAAGTCCTTGACCCTCCCACTGCTTGCAGGGCTATTTTGGCCTTCAGTTGCCGGTTTGTAGAGAAATCATTTCTATCTGTCCTTAACTTCGTTTTGTGGATTTATTAATGCACAGTCTATGGCCCTGTTCCAATTTAGATATATGATTTTTGACACTGTATTACAAAGGAGGCTGAGAGAGAATGACTTGCCTAAGGCCAGTTTCTAAGTTCATGAAAGAAGCAATACTGGCCCACAAGAAGAAGAAGGAGGGGGAGGAGGAGGAGAAGAGGAGGAGGAGGAGATTGGATTTATACCCCACCCTTCACTCGGAGTCTCAGAGTGGCTTACAGTCTCCTTCCCATTCCCCTCCCCACAACAGGCACACTGTGAGGCAGGTGGGGCTGAGAGAGCTCTGAGAGAACTGCCCTTGAGAGAACAGCTCTGAGAGAACTTGTGAGTGACCCAAGGTCACACCAGCAGCTGCATGTGGAGGAACGGGCAATCAAACCCGGTTCTCCCAGAGTAGAGTCTGCGCTCTTAACCACAAACTGGGTTAAAGACTGCCAGTGAGGGGGAGCTCACCACCCCCCTAGGCAGTTCACACCAACAGTTCACACAATTAGCAACTCTAAGGAACCAACACAGAATACCAAATATGTGCGGTAGGGCATTTGCTTTGCGTGCAGAAGGTCCCAGGTTCAGTCTCTGCCATCTTCATTTAAAGAAACATCGGGTACTAAGTGATGTGAAAGACCTTGACCTGAGACCCTGGAGAGATGCTGCTAATAACCAGAAGGTTGCCTGTCGGGCTGCAAAGAGTTCAGGTCGGAGCTTCAGAATGTGCTGTTGCACCTTTCAGCTCGGTGATTTGTGACCTTCAGCCGTCCAGCCTCTGGGAAAGAGACCTTAATTGCATTTCTCAGTATTAAGATGGCAGCCAGAAAATAAAATGAGGGTAAATCCCCTTGGGTCTAAGTCTGAAATGTATCAATAGGTGAACGATCATCCTGGTAGACAGATTCAGGTGGGTCAGCCGTGTTGGTCTGAAGCGGCGGAACAAAGTTTGAGTCCGGTGGCACCTTTAAGACCAGCAAAGTTTAATTCTGGATATAAGCTTTCGTGTGCATCCGAACAAGCGTGCCTGCACACGAAAGCCTTGATTAAACGAAACACCTTGATTAAAACTTTGTTGGTCTGAAAGGTGCCGCCGGTCTCAAACTTTATTATCCTTGTAGTTAACAAACCCTGGAGAACAGGGGCCTCAAGTCAGGATTAACTGTTCAGGTGTTCATGGACCAGGGCTTTTTTTGTAGAAAAAGCCCAGCAGGAACTCATTAGCATATTAGGCCACACCCCTGACAGCACAGCTCATTAGCATATTAGGCCACACACCCATGTTACCAGAAGTGTGGTCATCCAGCCACACCCACCTTTTGCTGCTTATTCTGTTGACCTTGTTTGTGGCCAAAACCCAGGGCCTTTTTTTGTAGCAGGAACTCCTTTGCATGTTAGGCCACACACCCCTAATGTAGCCAATTCTAATGTGTTTCTGCTGTTGGGTGTGGCCTATTATGCTAATGAGTTCCTGCTGGGCGTGGCCAACTTGGGAGCCGGCCGGAACTCCATTCCTGTGCGTTCCTGCCCAAAAATAGCCCTGTCATGGACCATTACTGTGGCACAGTCCTGACTACAGGATGCAGACGTCCAAGATGGACGCAGGCCAGAGTCTTTTTCTACAAGAGCATTCAGTGGAATAACGGTTCATGGGGTTTATTGTCCTTCTACTGGTCAGTCATTTGCCCTCACTCGGAACATGGGATGCTGCTGATTGCATTGGTGCCAAGTTTGCTAGCCAACAATATTGTTGCACGAGGCAGATCTCACCTCTCCTCCAGGGGCGGATTAAGGCTCACTGGTGCCCTAAACACTGACTAATCTTGGTGCCCCCCCTCCTTTTGCGCACCACTCAACTGAACACGCTTCATTTTTGATGTTTACATGGGGCTGAAATTAAAAAGGGGCAAAGGGGGCCATTGAAATGACTGTCATGACAACTGAATTTGGCTCCATCATTTTACTTTTGAACATAGGCTATGACACTGCACCTCGCCAACAAAAAATAGAACATAACCCTAGGGTGCACGATGATCAATTTGCAGTAGTTTTATCAGGGTGTCCCCCCCCCACAAATCTTCATTCGTTTTTCTTTTCTTTTCACCCTTTCCCCAACTTTGTGGTGCCCCCTTTCGTCCTGGTGCTTAGTCTGCTTAATGGTTAATCTGCCCCTGCTCTCCTCTCTCGATGGGGTAGCCACGTATCGTAATTGTGGAAAGAGAGGAGGCAGGTTCCACCGTGCCGCGTAATTTTCGTGTTCTGAACAGATTGGACGGGTTCGGTCACTCTGGACCACGGCCAGCAAACATTTTGAAGATATTTACGAGCGTCCGAGTCCCCCTGTCCGCGGAGAGGCTGCCGCCCGCTGCCGGTCAACGCTGAACAGAAGCGAGAACAAAACAAAATGGATTCTCCATTCGTTTGTACTCAGTGCTGTTTGTGTGAAATTAATTGGCCGCCTTGTTGAGTTACAAATCGGCCAGGGCCCAGTTTTGGGCTGCAGCTCAGCATCCACGTGGCAAGTTTCCCACTCCGACTGTTGCTATAGTTTATGGAACAAGTCGCTGTGTGCTGTTCTGCGGGCTCCCCTTTCCCTCCTAGAGTCCCTGTCAAAAGCATTTGCCAGAGGAGGGGGAGGGAGGAAGGCACGCAAAGGCTCTGGCTGCAAAGGGCTCCGCAGGGGTGTTGATTTCCATGGCAAGTGCAAATGTCTGCACCCGGTCCTTGGACAGGATAAAGCTACCAGCGGCTATGAGTCATACCAGCAAAATGGAGTCTCCGTATTTAGAGACAGAATGCCTCTAACTACGTGATGATGGGGACACACAGCAAGGGAGGGTGGGCAGAGGTCATTTCGGGGGGGATCGTGGGGGATCGCAGTTTCCCCGGGTGAGGTACGGGGGGCGGGCACATGACGAAGCCCCGCCCCCTGCTTCTGGCCGCCCCGCTTCTGGCCCT
>NW_015167638.1:145388-152590 GCF_001447785.1 Gekko japonicus
GCCGGGCCCCTCATGGGGCTCGGCAGTGGAGCTGCAAGGCCGGCAGCGGCGGCCGGGACCGTTGGGGGCGGGATGTGTGGCCTTATGACACACTTCCGATGATGTCAGGGGGTGTGGCCTCATGACACACTTCCGGTGATGTCAGGGGGTGTGGCATATGCTAATGAGTTATGCTAATGAGTCCCCCTAGCTCTTTTTCTATGAAACGACCTCTGAGGGGGGGTGACCTTCACAGCTCGCTGGGTGGCTTCAGAGAGAAGAGGGCCCTCTGGCACCCCAGGAGGAGAGGACAGGGAGAGAAGCTCCAGGAAAAAAATGGAACAGGTCAAAGAGAAACTTCACATTAGGGATGCCAGGGCCGGCCCCAGCTTATTTTGCACCCTAGGCGAGGATCCCTTCTGGCGCCCCCCCCCCCATGCGCCCACCATGGCTCGGACCCGTTAATTGGATCTGTACCCTGGACCTCCCGTTCCCCTGGCACCCATGCTCTTAACACTCACTTTTGCTTTTGTAACTTTGCCTGCTTTGCACATCTGGCTTCCACCAAGGAAGACTCTGCAAAGAAAGGCACTCGTCACAAACAATCCCTGCTTCTCACTTGCCTTGACAGTTCCTTACTGGGGTTGCCATAAGTCAGTTCCAACTTGAGTGCCCCCCTACTTAGATTCTTCTTTGACTCAGCTGAGTGACCCTTCTGTGCCCAGAGGGCTACGTTCTTTGGTGGAATTGGTGTTTGTATCATCAGAAAGATCGTAACATGTTTAAAACTCAGTAGTGTTTGCAGCTGAACCAGGACAGTGTGTGTGGGGGGGTGCCAGTTTGGTGCCCCTAAGGGCCGGCACGCTCTAGGCGAGCGCCTCGTTCACCTAGTGAGTGAGCTGGCCCTGAGGGATGCCAGCCTCCAGGTGGGGCCTGGGGATCCCCTGGAATTACACCTAATCTCCAGACTATAAAAATCATTCCCCTGGAGAAAATGGGAACTTTTTTTGGGGGGGGGGAGAGGACAATACCGCACAGAGGCAGGGTCAAACTATAATTCCAAGAAAAGCCCACCTATATATTAGGGTAGGTAAGAACTGGACAAAGTTGCACGTCCAGCAGCTCACCATTTTCAGGTGAAGAACCAGCACCCTCCTTATAGAGGAATTTGCAAATATTGTGCATGTTTCTGAACAGAAATAAGCAGTGATCAGTTCCAGAGGGGCAGCCATATTGGAGGGCTGTAGCCAGAACAACAAAGGGCCTTGTGGCATGTTTAAAACTGACATCTTTATTGGGGCATAAACTTTCATGGCCCAAAGTCCACTTAGAGCCCAATGCGTCAGGGTAGTTGATCTCTAAATAACAGCATACTTGTCCTCCGGCAACTTCTGCAAATGTCCTTCTGGAGCTGTCCTAGCAGGCAATTATCCTTGGCTTTAACCATAACGGTAAATGCAGGTAAGAGAACAGGTAGCTCAGCAAAGAAGTTCTAGCCCTTGCAGATGATTAGCCAAATAGGGCAGCCCCTCCAGGAACACTAGTACAATTTAGATTGTCCAGTCTTAGAGGAGACAAGAATAGAGTATGTACTCACATGAAAGACTGGTTTCCCCCCCTGCAGGTATGCCATAAAAAGATTGGGCCTTCTTACAAGTTACAGTTATGCCCAGCCCAATAAACTGTGTGTGTGTGTGTGTTTGTGTGTAACATTTTTTTAAATGAATATATTTATTTGATTTTATAAGCCTATATCATACACATATCCATCAGCAAGATTACATACATACTTCCTTAGACAGCATTTCTTCTTTGTAACAACACAGAGTAACATACCTAGAATAAGTAGCTTTCCCCTTACTCTTAATCTTAATGTCCTATCTGTATTGACTGGCAACTTATATTTCTATCTCCTTTAAGTTATCTATACTGTCTTCTCAGAACTACATTGAAGATTCCTATCTGTTGGTTGTTCTTATCTGCTTGTTACCTTTCTCCTTTTCTTTGCCTTATACAGTTCTGACTCTTAACCCTTCTCCTATATCTTGCCAACTTTTTGCTTTCCATATAGGGGCTTAATTAATATTTGATTTTTATGTCATTTTTAATTTTATTATCATTTTTATTCACCATTCAATCTTTACATCTTTCATATTTTCTTAACATCCTATTGGAACCATTATCTCTAATTCTGGATTGCTCTACTATTCTCTTTTACATATAACTTTTACCTTCACTTCCCTCTGCATCTTTCTGTTGTAAACTGCTAAGACTTTACCCATCTTGATTTAATCTGAAATAAACCTAAATTCACTTCTTCTACAGTATTATCACAGGTAAATTTAAACCTATTTATATCACCAACTTATAACACCACCAAGTGTTTGTGCGTAACATTTTTGAGTGGGTCATCTTACACTCAGGGTCATCTACCTTTAGAGTAAATACAAGGCACTTGCACTTTTCAAAACATCTCAGCTGGATGCTAAAGAGCAATTCAAGACAGTGTGGAGAACTGGCCTTGGCGTTCGCTTCCTTGCTTTCGCAAACAGCTGTTTAAAATGCTCAATCTTGCACGGTCAACAAAGTGCATTTTCGTCAAGCTGAGAATTTCGCAAGGTTAAGGGAATTCTTGTCATAAATTTGCTTGATGCTTGTGCTTTCTTTCGTACATGATCCCAGCGTTTTAGAAACCCCCTGCTTTTGCAAGGTGTTTGAATATGTGCGTGCGTGCGGGGGGTGGGGTTGGGCGGCTGGATTGTACTTGCAGACTCTGCTCTTTCACACATGGACATTATTTGTTATTTATTGAGTCAGAAAATTTCTCTGCCACCTCTCCAGGCAACCTGCCTGAGGTGTCTTACAAAGTGAGACACCATAAAAACATAAACCGTAAAAGGCATTAGCAGTCTGTTAAAAACAGAGCCAGTCTGGTGTAGTCGTTAAGTGCCCGGTCTCTAATCTGGGAGAACCGGGTTTGATTCCCCACTCCTCCACTTGCACCTGCCGGATGACCTTGGGCAAGCCATAGTTCTGGCACAGCTGTTCTTGAAAAAGAGCAGTTTCTGTAAGAGCTCTCTCAGCCCTGCCTGGCTCACAGGGTGCCTGTTGTGGGGAGGGGAAGGGAAAGGAGTTTGTAAGCCGCTCAGAGACACCTTTGGGTAGTGAAGGGCGGGGTATAAATCCAATCTCTTCTTCTTCATCATCATAACACAGCTTTGAAAGAGTCTTGTAAGACAGTTCTCAGGCTATAGAAGCAGTCTGTAAAAATGATTTGAAATGAACAAATCTGCTTAGGGCCTGTGGAAATCTGACTGTACCTTGGCTGGGTGCTTTCTGTGGAACCTTGGAAGAGGGTCCTTGACTACGCAGGCAGAGCTTTGCACACACACAGCTCTACGCACGCACTCTGTGCAGAGTTCCAGCCAAACGGCGTGTCGCATGCGGGCACGTGATCCCGCTTTCCCTCTCCAGGTTTTCAGCTCTTTAAATTCACTTGTTATTGTGAGGCTACACCATTATCCCTTTGTGAGCCAGCGGCCTTGAGCAAGTTTTGGAGAGGCTGGGCATAAATACGGGAAGGAAAGAAATAATTTGTTGGAAGGAATGAGTGCGCTGGCTTGCGTGGACCCCATCTGACTGTACAATCCCCAGGTGAGCCGCCATGTCTCCTTACCGCCACCCCTCTTCAATAAGGGCAAGTAGTGGGGTTGGGAAATACCTGGAGATTTGGGGGTGGAGCCTGAGGAGGGCGGGGTCAGGAGAAGGGGAGGGACTTCAATGGGGTATAATGCCTTAAAGTCCACCTTCCAAAGCAGCCATTTTCTCCAGGTGAGCTGATCTCTGTCGCCTGGAGATCTGTTGTGATCTCAGGAGATCTCCAGCCACCACCTGTAGGTTGGCAGCCCTAGCAAGGGCCCTAGCCGAGCTTCCCTGTGTGGATGAGGAACGGAGGCCTCTTGTGCAGAATGCCCCTCCCTTGTCCATGGGCCCCTCCCGTGTCCGGTGTAGCAGTCTGACGTGAGCAGTGGATTCCCCTCGATTCCTGTGCACATGTTGCCCAGTGTGGATTGTGACTGTGGCATGTGTGGATCAGGGGCTTCAGCCTGACCCCTGAGCCAATCGCCAACCTGAAACGGTCCCACCAGGGCACTCTTTGGCCTTACTGGGGTTTCCCTAGCAGGGCACTCAGAACACCTCCCAACAGGGTTGCCAGGTCTGGGTTGGAAAATACCTGGAGACTTTGGGAGTGGAGCCGGGAGAGGGCAGGGTTTGTAGAGGGGAGGGGCCTCAGCATGGTACAATGCCACAGAGTCCACCCTTCAAAGCAGCCATTTCCTCCACGGGAGCTGATCTCTGTCAGCAGGAGATCAGTTGTAAAAGCGGGAGATCTCCAGGCCCCACCTGGAGGCTGGCAACCCTACCTCCCAGGGCTGTTTCAGGTTGGGGAAATGGGATGGAAGGACGGCTGGCATCCGTGTACACCTAAGAGACACAGAATAATCAGAACTTGCATCAGGCTGGGGTGCAGGTATCTACTAGGTTTGCCGATATCAAAGGGGGGCACGGAGATCTTGCCAAATCACAACTGGTCTCCAGATTACATTGATATGTTCCCCTGGAAAAAATGGATGATCTAGAGGTTTGACTCCATGGCATTATACCCCTAAAAAAAAAAACACCTGCCATCCCCAAACTCCACCCCTAAATCTCCAGGGATTTCCACACCCAGATTTGGGAAATCCCAGGCTACAGAGGTTTAAGTTTTGCTCGAGTTATGCTCAGGATCCCCAGGCAGAAAGCCCACGCGTGTGATCTCTTCTGGTCGGATCCCTGCATTCTCTTTACTTCCCCATGTTGCCCCCCCTGCCCATTCGTTTACTATGAGCACAACTAATGGGTCTCCTTTTATTAACAGAAAGGCCTGCAATGAGGCCGGATCAGTATTTAAGATGGCTGTTTGACTAGAATTTTATTGGTCTGGCTAGAATGTCATCATTCTGGCAGCTCTGGCCAGCTGTTGGAACATAAATGATAAAAAAGTCACATATTTTTGTTTGCCTTTTGTGACTAAGAGCTTATTTTATTAGTATAGGTCAATAGATAATTTATTTATTTATTTATCTATCAAACTTTTACCCCGCCCTCCCGCCAAGGTGGCTCAGGGCGGCTTACAAATAATTAATACCAGTGTACAATTAAAACCAGTTATCACAACTAATACAATACCATACCATAAAACCATAAAACATTACAGTAAATACAACCTATTGAGATTTGAGAATTGGCGGCCATCCGTATAAAGTGCTAGTGCTTATGTGGAACGGCCAGTGTGGGCAGGGCTATTAGAACGCTTGTCGGAACAGCTCGGTCTTCACCGCTCTACGGAATTGTTGAAGATCCCGCAGAGCTCGAATTTCAGTTGGGAGCTCGTTCCATAGCGTCGGTGCAGCTAGAGAGAACGCCCTGGTTCTTGTTGCTGTTAACTTAGCATCCCTAGGGCCAGGGGGGACCAGGCGGTTTTGTGTCCCGGATCTCAGTGCTCTCGGGGGAACATACGGGGAAAGGCGGCCCTTCAGGTAGACAGGCTCCAGACCATTAAGGGCTTTAAAGGTCAAAACCAGCACCTTGAAGTGTATTGGCAGCCGGTGCAGCGACTTCAGCACAGGTTGGATGTGCTCCCTCATGGGGAGACCCATCAGCAACCTGGCCGCAGCATTCTGCACTAGCTGCAGCTTCCGGAGTTGCCCCAAGGGCAGCCCCATGTAGAGAGCATTACAGTAGTCCAGGAGCACTCCCAAACTCCTGACCCTCAGCGCTGGCACCAATGGCGCCCCACCGAAGGCCCTAACCCCGAGCCACTCTGATTCAGGCATAGGACCTCCATCTTCGTCAGATTCAATTTCAGTCGGCTCAGCCCGCTACGTCCCGCAACACTCAGTCCAGATCTTCCGGGGTAGAGCCAGACTAACCACCTAGCAACAGATAGAGCTGGGTGTCATCCGCATATTGATGACACCCTAGCCCATGTCTCCGGGCAATCTGGGCAAGGGGGCGCATATAGATGTTAAATAACATCGGGGAGAGAACTGCCCCTTGGGGCACCCCACAGACTAGTGGGTGTCTTCGGGACAGCTCCTCCTCGAGCGCCACCCTTTGTCCCTGACCTTGGAGAAAGGAGACTAGCCATTGCAGGGCAAGCCCCTGAATCCCCATATCGACGAGGCGGTGGGCGAGCAACTGGTCATCGACCATGTCGAACGCCGCCGACAGGTCTAACTACAGGAGCACCGCCATCCCTCCCCGATCCAGGTGCCTTCGGAGATCATCTGTGAGGGCGAACAGTGCTGTCTCAGTCCTGTGGCCTAAGCGGAAGCTGGACTGAAACGGGTCTAGCGTGGAAGTGTCATCCAGGAAGGCCTGCAACTGTATCGCCACCGCCCTCTCGATTCGTTTGCCCAAATAGGGCAAATTGGAAACCGGCCGATAGTTAGCCAATTTGGCCGGATCCAGAGATTTTTTTTTTTAGGAGGGGGCGGGACCGTCGCTTCCTTGAGAGCCCCTGGGAATAGGCCCTCGGAGAGGGACCTGTTGACAATAATAAAAAAATAAGATAAAAACAGTTTTAAGAAGGGAGCTTAGGAGAAAAGAAACTTGATTGTTCTGTTTGGGGAAGACAGAGAACGTTGAAGGGATTGCTTGTAAATTCTTCTTGCCTGGGAGAGGCTGGTTTGGCAAGCTAAAAGCCTGGGGGTGGGGGGCTAACATCTGAGGTCCATTGGAGGTAGGGTTGCCAACCTCCAGGTAGTGGCTGGAGATCTCTTGGGATTACAACTGATCCCCAGTCAGGTGACAGAGATCAGTTCCCCTGGAGAAAATGGCTGCTTTGGAAGGTGGACTCTATGGCACTATAACCCATTGAAGTCCCTCCCCCTCCCCTCTCCAGACCCCACCCCTCTCAGGCTCCACCCCCCCAAATCTCCAGGTCTTTCCCAACCCAGAGCTGGCAAAACTAGTTGGAGAAGAGGCCTGGGGATCTCAGAAGAGAGAAGAAGCCAAGAAGCAGGGCTATTTTGGGGCAGGAACGCACAGGAACGGAGTTCCGGCTGGCGCCCGAGTTGGCCACACCCAGCAGGAACTCATTAGCATAATAGGCCACACCCAACAGCAGAAACTCATTAGGATTGGCTACATTAGGGGTGTGTGGCCTAACATGCAAAGGA
>NW_015167638.1:152903-154645 GCF_001447785.1 Gekko japonicus
TCAAACGTGGTAAACTGTGGTATCTTGTGGAATGGGTTGATTTCGGTCCCCAGCACCGCGAATGGGTGGAAGAAGGGGATATTCGGGCCCCTTATCATGTTCGGGCGTTTCACAAGAAGTTCCCGGGCAAACCTGGAGGTCTCCCGGGCAAACCGGGAGATCTCCCGCCCAGGCCGGGAGACGGTGGGTAAGTGGTATTTTCGGGTGGGCAGTATGTCAGCGAGCTGCCATTTCTCTGGGACGTGTCCCTCTTCCCTCCCTCCCCGTGTTATTCTCTTCTGGTATGCGACTGTAACTGCCAAGTTTCTCCTACAGGTGGACGAAGGAGTGTTATGTCTTCTTGCCTTGCTTAATTAGATTCCCGTGTGAACTACACTTGTGTTTATGGTATGAGCAGTTGGAGTTCTCAGGCTGCTTCGCGCCTTTTCTAATCAACTCCCTTGCGAGGGAATTGAGCCCATTGGGTTAACCAAGTTTGAAGTTCCTATATTATATTGCCCCTGTGTATTGTAGTCATTCTGGACAATTCTCTGTATGTTCATGATCAACCATGCTTTGGAAATAAATCTTACTTCTTTGGAACGTGGGTTTGTTCTCCTGCTGTGGGGTCTGACAGCCGGCCACATGACCACGGAAACGTCTTCGGACAGCGCTGGCTCTTCGGCTTGGAAATGGAGATGAGCACCGCAACCCTAGAGTCGGACTTGACTGGCTTTCGAGCAAGGGAACCTTTACCTTTTACATCTTACATTAGGGGTTGTCCTGGTCTCGAGTATATGCAGTATTATAGATTAGGATACTGTCACCCCCTCATACACACATAACTTTGTTTCTTGATGGTTTGTCTTTTTAAGATTCTTTATTCCTGGAGGTGCCATTTTCCATTTCGTTGTAGAAGGTTAAAAACAACCACAACATGGATCAGCATCAGCCTTCTGTACATGCCTAAGGATATTCTGTGTTTTCAATGGGGCCTTTAAACAGCAACTTGCTGTCAGTGGGGAAAGTATATGGACTCAGTGCATTCTGTCCTTAGGTCCATTTCTAAAAACCAGACGCTCGTCCTATTCACAAAGGAAAGACTCCGTGCTTCTCCGCTTGATGAGCCAAAATTCTTGAACCCAGGAGATGGCAGCCAGCTATATGAGCATTTCACTACAGCTACCTTCCAAACCCAGTAGAAAAACGCAAGAGTCCAGCAGCACCTCAAAGAATAACAAAATTTGTGGCAGGGTTGGAGCTTTCATGAGTCACTGCTCACTTCTTCCAAACATAAAATGTTATGCCCAGTTTGCTCACGTTGTGCACAGAGATGTCTCCTTCTCTCACTAATTCCTCAGTCTGTAGTTCTGAGTAAACCAAGTTGCTCCTAAGCTGGTCTCAGCAGTTAAAACACCGCATGGCAAGGAAGACTGCTAGGTGTCAGACCTGAGATGGGGGGGTGGGATCAGGGAGCTAAAGAAGAAGAGATTGGATTTATACCCCGCCCTTCACTACCCAAGGGAGCCTCAGAGCGGCTTACAAACTCCTTTCCCTTCCCCTCCCCACAACAGGCACCTTGTGAGGTAGGTTGGGCTGAGAGAGCTCTTGACAGAAACTGCACTTTTTCAAGAACAGCTCTTATCAGAACTACGGCTTGCCCAAGGTCATCCAGCAGGTGCAAGTGGAGGAGCGGGGAATCAAACCCGGTTCTCCCAGATTAGAGTCCGCGCACTTAACCACTACACCATGCCTGGCAGATG
>NW_015167638.1:155469-156872 GCF_001447785.1 Gekko japonicus
GGCTACCATAAAATCCCATGATCAAAGGAAGCGAGAGCAGCATGGAGTGTGGAGGCTACCATAAAATCCCACGATCAAAGGAAGCGAGAGCAGCACGGAGTGTGGAGGCTACCATAAAATCCTACAATCAAAGGAAGCGAGAGCAGCATGGAGTGTGGAGGCTACCATAAAATCCCATGATCAAAGGAAGCGAGAGCAGCACGGAGTGTGGAGGCTGCCATAGAATCCCATGATCAAAGGAAGCGAGAGCAGCACGGAGTGTGGAGGCTACCATAGAATCCCATGATCAAAGGAAGCGAGAGCAGCATGGAGTGTGGAGGCTACCATAAAATCCCATGATCAAAGGAAGCGAGAGCAGCACGGAGTGTGGAGGCTACCATAGAATCCCATGATCAAAGGAAGCGAGAGCAGCATGGAGTGTGGAGGCTACCATAAAATCCCACGATCAAAGGAAGCGAGAGCCGCGTGCAATGCAGAGGGGGATTTCTGCTCCAATGTGGGTTTCGTAAAACAACGGAAGGAAAAGCCAATGCAGAATCAACCATTGTTCTACTGGAGAAACTGGAAGCTTTCGAGGGTGGACTCTCTGGCACTGTCCTGCACTAAGGTCCCTGTCCTCCCCGGACTCCATCCCCAAATCTCGAAGGGTTTCCTAACCTGGCAGAAAATATCTCCCTCTCTTGTTTCTTGTTCCTCAGTTGAGAGGACACCCTGAAAAGGAGAAACAGAGCTTCCTCTTCAGGTCACAGCAGCTGAGACCTTGCAACCTGACTGGCAGGTATCCAGTGACCTTCAGAACCCGCCCGGGCCAACTTTGGCCTGACCCATCACACCCCACCCCTCACCCTCAGGGGTCGTTCCATGCCTGCCCTGCCCCGTCTGCGTGCACAGCCCGACTGACCACTGAAACAAAAAACAAGCAAAGGACAGAGTTCTTCTGCTGTGCTGACATTCTACAAAATGTTGAAAGAGTCACCACCGGCTGAGGAGACGACACAAAGAGGCCGAGGGATATTACAAAATACTGAAGGAAGAGGCCGAGGAATTCTCAGTGCAACCAGAGCATGCGGCATTCTTCAACCCGAGCGGAAATTCTTCAAAGATGCTGGTGTCTTCAGCTTGGAAAGTGGGGTGGGGAATGCGCTCTCCCACTCTGAATGCCAAGGGTCACTTTGAGCAGTGGCAAAACAACCACGGGCATCAGCTGAATGCACCCTCTCATGCCCTTGTAGGCTTGCCCCCTGGCCAGTGATCAGAAGGCCTAAGGCATGGGTGTCGAACTCATTTGTTATGAGGGCCGGATCTGACATAAATGAGACCTTGTTGGGCCGGGCCACGGGTGCCATAACATGTAATGCCAGGTAGCGGAGATATAAACTTTATAAAGGACACAAACACAAAGA
>NW_015167638.1:157525-157713 GCF_001447785.1 Gekko japonicus
TAAGCTAGATGCAAAGTCCAAACCAAGCCAAGAAACAGTGCCAGGGGTCAGAATGCTGGGAAATCAATCAGAGTTCTCAGGAGCGATGAGTGGAGGCTGGCAGCTGGGACAAGGTCCGATATGGCACGGTGGCATCCGCACCGAGGCAGGTGAGCTTGACTGCTTATAACCGGACCCTCCCTTCCCTG
>NW_015167639.1:0-17023 GCF_001447785.1 Gekko japonicus
TCTCTATTCAACGTCAAAACGGTGGTCCTGCCAGTATCATTATGATCAACCAGCGCCGAGTCAATACGAAGAGGTGCCTCTAATAGGACAGCCCCCGACATCGTCTCATGAACCAGAATCAGCCAACAGGCGAGTTGAATCTGGAGGGTCAGGCTCCGAAGTCAATTTCCTGACCTGGGAAATCATGTTGTGTGACAAGCGATGACAAACGCTCAGCACTTGCCCTGGATAAATATGTCTGTGGATGTTGCGTTACAAAACAGTCCCGGCCTCTGACTTACTGAAGCCGAACCAGGAAAGGGGCGGGGGAGGGAGGAAAGGATGCAACTTTTCCCCCTCTGAAGGCCCATTTTGTGGCAAAGCCACTCTCCTTTAGTGACGAGAAACGGGCAAATTTTGAAAGAGAAAACAAAAGAAAGGGGGGGAGAGATATTTCCCCCCCTGCCAATTTTTTTTTCCAAATGACAAATGGCCTACATACATTATAGCCCAAGATGGTTTGAAGCCTACAAAAGCAATTCAGATAAGCAACATGGTGCAACCTTTCTTTCCCCCCCAGACTTCAAGCGTGCACTCCTCCTGCTTCCCGGAGCATCGCGCCGAAAAAAAGTCACCGTTTATTGATTTCTAAATCTAACGCTCTAATTATATATTTGTAGATGACTCGACAGATTTGCAAAACTCACTCGATGATTTTATAATGGAACATGCTCCCGTTAATCTCCATCTAGGGAGAGCGCTCGAGGGGGGATGACCTTTATCTCATATTTAAAACACAAGCAATAACTGAAATTCATTTTCAATTTCTTTTCCAATCATATGAAAGGAAAAGGAAGGGGGGAGATTACTTTATTGAATCGTCTCTCGCACTCACTCTCCCCCCCCTCTTTTGGTAGCTGTTAAAAGGTTGGCAGTGCGCGGTCTTGATGCTTTGCATCGGCCTGTGGGGAACAGCTTTAATCGAATGAACTAATCTCTGCAGTGGAGATTAACTGGATGGGTTGGAGCTGCCGAAGCGATAGCGAAATGCAAAGTATCGGCGAGTCCCATCAGTTGATCTCAAGGTGCCAAAGGCTTGCCGAAGGGTCTCCCCGTTGGGCCCATGCTACTGATCTGGCAAATCTGGTCCACTTCATGGAAATGCTGTAATGCCATTGCACTGGGTTGGCCTGCTGAGCCAACAGCACACACACAAATGGTGTGCGTGTGTAGGGGAGTTAACAAGGAACCCTTTTTCCGTTGTTTAAAACCAAACATAATAACCGCTGTGTTGCCAACGCCCGAGGCAAATGTGGCTTAACTGGATCTGAATGGTCTATCTCCTCGAGGTAAAGATTATCTGGATGTGGTTCAAAGAGGGTCTTGACGGTTGGTAAACGATATTTCGGTTGCATGCATGGCTTTATTTCAAAGAGTGTTTGATTCCGTAGACAAACACCCAGAAGCACATGTATGGGCCATGCTTCGGAGCTGGGGAAGCTGAAAATCAATAATAAAGTACATCTCTTCCTGCTCAAATATTCCTTCCCTTCCTGAAACTATGCACACAGCACATTCTTAAGGGTTTTGTGTTGGCCAGCAGTAGTGTAGCTGGAATCGACTCCAGTAGCATCTTAGAAATAGAGTTGCTATCTCCAGGTTGGGAAATACCTGCAGATTTTGGGGGTGGAGACTGAGCAATTAATTTGCTACCCTGTTGAAGTCCCCTCGCCCAAGAAGCATGATCACATGAGTCTAGAACGCAAGTGATGTGCTATTCCCCCTCCCAACGTCACCTCTGGCTGTCAATGCCATCCCTTTTCAGCCAAGCTCCTTCTCTATTCAACGTCAAAACGGTGGTCCTGCCAGTATCATTATGATCAACCAGCGCCGAGTCAATACGAAGAGGTGCCTCTAATAGGACAGCCCCCGACATCGTCTCATGAACCAGAATCAGCCAACAGGCGAGTTGAATCTGGAGGGTCAGGCTCCGAAGTCAATTTCCTGACCTGGGGAATCATGTTGTGTGACAAGCGATGACAAACGCTCAGCACTTGCCCTGGATAAATATGTCTGTGGATGTTGCGTTACAAAACAGTCCCGGCCTCTGACTTACTGAAGCCGAACCAGGAAAGGGGCGGGGGAGGGAGGAAAGGATGCAACTTTTCCCCCTCTGAAGGCCCATTTTGTGGCAAAGCCACTCTCCTTTAGTGACGAGAAACGGGCAAATTTTGAAAGAGAAAACAAAAGAAAGGGGGGGGAGATATTTCCCCCCCTGCCAATTTTTTTTTCCAAATGACAAATGGCCTACATACATTATAGCCCAAGATGGTTTGAAGCCTACAAAAGCAATTCAGATAAGCAACATGGTGCAACCTTTCTTTCCCCCCCAGACTTCAAGCGTGCACTCCTCCTGCTTCCCGGAGCATCGCGCCGAAAAAAAGTCACCGTTTATTGATTTCTAAATCTAACGCTCTAATTATATATTTGTAGATGACTCGACAGATTTGCAAAACTCACTCGATGATTTTATAATGGAACATGCTCCCGTTAATCTCCATCTAGGGAGAGCGCTCGAGGGGGGATGACCTTTATCTCATATTTAAAACACAAGCAATAACTGAAATTCATTTTCAATTTCTTTTCCAATCATATGAAAGGAAAAGGAAGGGGGGAGATTACTTTATTGAATCGTCTCTCGCACTCACTCCCCCCCCCCTTTGGTAGCTGTTAAAAGGTTGGCAGTGCGCAGTCTTGATGCTTTGCATCGGCCTGTGGGGAACAGCTTTAATCGAATGAACTAATCTCTGCAGTGGAGATTAACTGGATGGGTTGGAGCTGCCGAAGCGATAGCGAAATGCAAAGTCCCATCAGTTGATCTCAAGGTGCCAAAGGCTTGCCGAAGGGTCTCCCCGTTGGGCCCATGCTACTGATCTGGCAAATCTGGTCCACTTCATGGAAATGCCGTAATGCCATTGCACTGGGTTGGCCTGCTGAGCCAACAGCACACACACAAATGGTGTGCGTGTGTAGGGGAGTTAACAAGGAACCCTTTTTCCGTTGTTTAAAACCAAACATAATAACCGCTGTGTTGCCAACGCCCGAGGCAAATGTGGCTTAACTGGATCTGAATGGTCTATCTCCTCGAGGTAAAGATTATCTGGATGTGGTTCAAAGAGGGTCTTGACGGTTGGTAAACGATATTTCGGTTGCATGCATGGCTTTATTTCAAAGAGTGTTTGATTCCGTAGACAAACACCCAGAAGCACATGTATGGGCCATGCTTCGGAGCTGGGGAAGCTGAAAATCAATAATAAAGTACATCTCTTCCTGCTCAAATATTCCTTCCTGAAACTATGCACACAGCACATTCTTAAGGGTTTTGTGTTGGCCAGCAGTAGTGTAGCTGGAATCGACTCCAGTAGCATCTTAGAAAAAGAGTTGCTATCTCCAGGTTGGGAAATACCTGCAGATTTTGGGGGTGGAGACTGAGCAGGGTGAGGTTTGGGGAGGGGAGGTGCTCCAATGGGGTATACTGCCATAGAGTTCACCATTCAAAGTAGCCATTTTGTTAGGGATTCTGAGATTTGAGATCGGTGGTCGTTTTGCAAACACAAGAGTCACATTAGTTAAAAGAAAAATATCTTTACTACAAAACAAATCATGGGTAGGGTACTTCGGATAAAAAGAAATAAAACACAAGATTACATACTTGCAGTTACTTTCAGCACTACATACTAACGGCTACATCTTTCTATCTACCCAGCAACTTCAAGAGAGCGCTTCCTGTGCTTCACACAAAGGGCCACAAAGCTTGTGAATACATTAATGCTAGATCAAAGCATTTCCACAAACAAGTTGTTGGTTGACCAATACAAAAGCTACAGGTCACTTCATTAGACTAAGCAACTCCCTCAAATTTTCCCGCCATAGAATACAGTATGTAACACAACATCCTGTTTCCTGACAAACAACATTTAACTTTGTAATGACTGAAGTGTAGCAACTTGAAACTCCAACACATTTTCTACACACGAGCTGACCTCTGTCAACTGGAGATCAGTTGTAGCCTCAAGAGATCTCCAGCCATCACTTGGAAGTTGGAAACACACTACTTGGAGACCAACAGGATTGGGGGCTATGAGAATTTGAGAGCCAAACTCCCTTTCTTAGATAATTGCTACCTGATGGAGGCAGCCCCGTAGCTAGGGATATTTGGGGGCGGGGGGCTCAGCTGATTAAATCAAAGTTAATCACATTAATTCAATTTGGGGCTGGCCCAGGAGAAAGGGCCCCCCAGAAGAAATGCTAGGGGGCCAGGCCCCGCCGGCCCCGCGTTAGCTATGGGCCTGGATGGAGGGAACTTTGATTCTCAAAAGCTCACACACCCCAAAATCGTGTTGGTCTCTAAGGTGCTACTGGACTCAATTCTAGCTACAGTGCTTCCCTAAGAACCAGGGGTCGATTCGTAGAAAAAGAGCTAGGGGAACTCATTAGCATAACTCATTAGCATATGCCACACCCCCTGACATCACCGGAAGTGTGTCATAAGGCTACACACCCCGCCCCCAATGGTCCTGGCCGCTGCCGGCCTTGCAGCTCCACTGCCGAGCCCCATGAGGGGCCCGGCGGTGGACCTAGGGCTTCATCATGTGCCCCGCCCCCATACCTCACCCGGGGGAATTGCGATCCCCCGCGATCCCCCCCCGAAATGACCTCTGCTAAGAACACTTACAAGGAGTGAGCGCCATTGGAGGGAGCTGATTTGGAATCTGAGTACACCTGCTTAGGATTGCACGGATCTGAGAATTGCTCACTTCTCTTTGTGTTAGTATTTCCACTGGGAGGGAAGGTGGCATGGTATAGCCAGGGCTGATCTGGAATCTGAGTATACCTGTTTAGGATTGCACAGATCTGAGAATTGCTCACTTCTCTTTGTATTTCCACTGGCAGGGAAGGTGGCATGGTATAGCCCAATCTCATCAGATCTCAGAAGCTAAGCAGGGTTGGTACTTGGAAGAGAGACCACCAAGGAAGACTCTGTGGAGGAAGGCAATGGCCAACCACCTCAGCTTCTCACTTGCCTTATACTGGGAGGGAAGGCAGCACAGTATAGCTCTGTCTTGTCTGATCTCAAAGCTAAGCAGGGTCAGTACTTGGACGTGGGACCACCAAGGGAGAGTCTGCTTCTCCCTTGCCTTGAAAGCCCCTTGCTAGGTTTGATACTTGGATGGGAGATCACCAAGAAAGACTCTGCAGAGGAAGGCAATGGCCGACCACCTCAACTTTTCATTTGCCTTGAAAGCCCCTTGCTGGGGTCACCATAAGTTGGCCATGACTTCATGGTACTCCACACACACACACAGAGAGAGAGAGAGAGTGAGAGTGAGAGAGAGAGTATTTCCATTAGAACCATCTGCAAAGTATTGCAGTTTCCCACTTTTCCATGCACTTTTCCAAACGCAGAGATGTGCTCCTGGCCATCTATCATTTGGATACTGTTAGCTAAACTGTGAAGGATTCTGGGCACGAGTGATCTTGCTCCGTGCACATATGTAAACCATTGTGTCTTCTCCAGTCTCATGGTTTTGTGAAGACAGAAAGCAAACCATCACGTAGTCAGAACACAGCTGCTTTTAAAACCCAGAAAGGCTTTCAGAACCATGGATAACCTGTATCTGTTCCAGCCACCTCCACTCCTGGATTTGCATGACATTGTGCATTTTTCAGTTGTTGCCACTGGCAAATTTGTTTCCAGTTGTAGGAACAAGGGATTGTCCTTGCTCATGCTGTGCATGGTCTCCTAACCTCCCTGGGGGAGAAAGAACGAACTAAGCTGGAAGATTACGTGGGCTGTGGACCAGTCAATTGCCTGTGCCTGAATTGTGTAGCCTCCCCTTAGCCAACAGTTCTCCCAGCAATGAATTCTGATTCCCCACGGTGGCCAGAAGCCGCCATTTCATTATGGAGACAGACTCAGCTCATCCTCCCATGGTGAGATTCCCCCTTGCTAGGAAGGCTGAACAAAATGGATAGTGCTCTTCTGGGCCTGAAACAGATGGGCGTCTATTTGCTGTTCCTGAATGCGAAAGGCGCCTGGCTTCTGCCATCCAAGAAGGCACACCACCGGTTTCTCAAGGCATCTTTGCAATCGGGCAAGTAACAGAGCATGTCCTCCAGCTGAGAAGGTTTAGTGGGTTATATTGTTGTTTCCCGTCAGCCAGTGATGATCAAAGCACCTTCTACCCTCCAAAACAGGGCTACTTCGGATCGCCCATGGCATTTGGAAATGCAAACAGAGGTCTCACTGTAAAAGCTGTCAAGCACGAGGGGACCTGTGCAGAATAATCTTGCAGTTAACAATGGAATTTATTTTGAGCTGATGTGCAATTTTTCATCTGTAAATTCAGCGCAGCGACAGAGACGGATGGCATGGCACTTGTTGCCGAGACGTCCTCATAGCTGTGAGACAAGGATTTGTGCAGCGCGGGTTTCTCCTCACTTCCATGTTATCCTCAGAACACCCAGGGTTGCCAACCTCCAGGTGGTGAACAAACACACAAAAATGGAGATAGAGCAAATGCAGTTATACAAACAGATAATCTGTCGTGCTGTACAAATCACACTAGAGACGACTGTCTTCTTTTACAGTTCTACTTACAGCCAAAACTAATACACATAACAAATTGTACTGCCACCATGCATAAATGACAGCTGCACCAGTTGAATAGTGACCTAATAGTCCTTAAAAGTACAAATCTCTCTTCCAGCTTCCTGTTTCCTTTGGTTCGCACTACAGCTAGTCCTGAGCTCATGCCGTCTATTGCATGCCGGCTATTGCATGTTTTCTTCTGGAAACTCTTGTCTGCACCATGAGCCAGTGGCCACATCAATCTGAAGAGAGACTTGTACTTTCGAGGACTATCAGGTCACTATTCAACGGGTGCAGTTGTCATTTATGCATGGTGGCAGTACAATTTGTTATGTGTATTCATTTGGTTGTAAGTAGGACTGTAGAAGAAGACAGGAGTCTCAAGTCTGATTTGTACGGCATTAAAGATTATCCTGTTTATTTGTTTGTATAACCTCCAGGTGGTGACTGGAGATCTCCTGGGATGGCCAATGATCTTCAGGAGATGGATATCTGTTCACCTGGAGAAAAATGTCTGCTTTGGAGGGTGGGCACTATGGCATTGTACCCTGCTGAGGTCTCTCCCTTCCCCAACCGCACCCTCCCCAGGCTCCACCCCCCCAAATCTCCAGGTATTCCCAAACCCAGAGATGGCAACCCTAAGAACAACTGTACGAGGTAGGTTAGGCTGAGAGTATATGACTGGCCCAAGGTCTCCCAGCAAGTTTCCATGGCGGAGTGGGGATTTGAACCCAGGTCTCACAGATCCTGATTTGACACTTACTGTGCCATGCTGCTTGTGGGAAACTGGGTGCTGAACTAGCAGACCACTGTTCCACCAGGGATCTTCTTATGTTCTGATAGTCTTCGGTTTTCTTTTCTTGTTATTCAAGGAGAAAGTTGACTTCAAAACTAGAAATCCAGTTAACATATTCGTTCCCCCTTGCTGTTATTTGCACCCTTGCAACAGGTATTAGTTTAAATGATTTTTTTCACTATTTTCTAAAGATTGCAGCAGAAAATGGAAGCTTACAAGTATGCAAGCTTTAGTTAATCCCCCAATCTCCAGCCTATGGACTTGGCAGGATTATCTCTTATTACGGTAGTATTAAAAGTGATACAAAAGTGCAGTTTGAGATTAAAAGTCTGGTATTTCTAAATATGTGCCTATCTTTCCAGTTCTTCGTGTGGGCAAATCTGACTGAAATTATTATTTTTTAAAATACCTTTTAGTATAAAATCTTCTTGAGGAATTTATAAAACTTCGATATGGCCATTCGTTTCGGATCCTGATGCGTGGCCAAATGACTCCAGTGAAGTTCCGTAGATTCTGCTTAGGGTTGGGACTCACTTCCTGCAAGTGCTGATAAAGTGCACTGGAAAGTTGAGTGCTAAAAAGCAGGGGACCCAGTCTGGATTCATATGTGTACAAGAAATAGGACCCGCAATGCGCGCGGGGGGGGGGGGAGGATGCCTCATGGCCCCCAGCCTGCAAAGCAGGAGGAGGTCCTCACTGAGGAGGAGGAGGTGGCCGCAGGTGAGCCCAGCAGCAGTGGTGGCAAGCCCTGCCCGGGTCCCAGCTGCCCACCCGCCCAGGCTTCTCCCCCCCTCGGCCAGCAGCAACAGCGGCGAGTCCTGCTCATATCCCAGCTGCCCGCCTGCCAAGGCTCCTCCGGCTCCCTTGCAGCTCCCAGCAGCGAGCTTCGCCACAGTTCCAAATGGTAAGTCCATTCTCCACGCAAGCGCGAGAACACAGTTTCAGTTTTGGGAGGATTTAAGTATCTCCGTATATTTTTAAAAAACATGTCAGATTTTTCTGCACACCTAAGTAATGCTTCGCTGCGGTGGCTCAAGTGGTTGACTGGCTTTCGAGCAAAGGAACCTTTACCTTTAAGTAATGCTTCAAGTGTGCAGTAATTTCTGTTGAGACTCCATGTGCCCCCAGTTTGCGGAAATAAGTATCTGCACGCACTGGGGACACTTGGCTATTAGTATATAGATAACATGAGGCTGAAAACCTCCAAATGATCACATAGATGGTGGGATGTTATGGCCAGCCGGTGGAATAACCCAGACCAGTCTGAGCTCATCAGAGCTTGGAAGCTAAACAGGGCTGGCCAAGTTTAGTCCCTGGATGGGAGACCACCAAGGAAGACAGGGGTTCCTGTGAAGAGGAAGGCAACGGAGAAACAGCTCTGCTTATCTCGAGTCTGTTGGAAATATGTGTGTTGCAAGGCCTAAATCCAGTCATTATGTGCTTACCTTGTGTGCTATTTTTTAGACTGACCTGGAAGGGAACCTTGGAATGGGAAAGCCAATGGGAAGAAAGCCCGGGAAACTGGAGCCTATTTACTAACAATCATTGGTAAATGTATTCAGGTGATTTCCTTCTAGGGGTCAAGAAGAAAGGAAGAATCTCCATTGCTATCTGGTCTGTTTGTTGTTGCAAGCATGTAGTCCTCAGTGTTTGTTGTTTTGTAGATTCCCTTTGTACCCATCCCTTTAGAAATAAAGATTTTTACATGGAAAGAAAATGCCTCCTCTTCGGTGAACAAAGATCCATTGCAAACTCTAAATATTTAACTATTTTTACCAATTTTCCAACAGACTCTTGAAAACTCCATGAGGTATTGCCGTAAGTCGGTTGAGACTTGATGGCACATCATCATCATCATCATCATCCACGACCATGAAAGGACGATGGGTTGGTTGGATTCATTCTCATCCCTGATTCCCCCCTTTTCCTGTGAGGTTACTGGTGCTACTGCAGATCAGCTTAAGCATGGACAGTGCCGGCCTTTGCTAGGGCTGTTCAACTGGCGGGAACTCCTGAGCAGATTAGAAGCCCATTGTTCCACATGCGTTTAGGAGCCGTCACTCTTGAACAACTAGATGGGAATTTGGAACACTTCTAAGAATTGCTTCTGCTTAAGGACATTGAGCCATAACCTAGACAGGACAGGCTAGTCTGATCTCATCAGTTCTCAGATGCTAAGTAGAGTCGGCCCTATGGATGGGAGACTACCAAGGACATCACAGGTTGCTACACAGAGGCAGGCAAGGGCAAGACCACCTCTGTTAGTCTCTTGCCTTGAAAACCATACAAGGTCACCATAAGTCAGTTGTGACTAGATGGCACATTCCACCACCAAGGACATGAAAGGCCACCGTTTGGGAATTTAGTAGGTCCCGTGTGCTGAGTAACACTGAAAACGGGAGTAAGCACCAGGTTTGGACCCCTGTAAAAATAATGACTCCATCGATAATGTTGATGTAGTCAGGGGTCATTTCGTAGAAAAAGAGTTGCAGGAGCTCATCGGCATAACTCATTAGCATAACTTATTTGCATATGCCACACCCCCTGACATCACCGGAAGTGTATCAGAAGGCAACACCCACCACTCAGGCTCCACTGGACTCTTTTGGATTGATAGCTATGGGGGGGGTGCGCAGATCTGCCCTCGCAGAGGAGGGAGAGCTTGTACCTGAATAAAACTTGGCCTGAAAGGTGCCACTGGATGGTTTTGGATTGCTATCTGCTGGGGGGGGGGGCTCTGCAACTTACCTGGTTGCTTCTTGCTCCTTGTGGCCCGGGGTTGCTGGGAGCAGGGGGCGGGGTTTGTTGCACGTGCCCACCCCCTAGGCTCTTTACTGCCGGAGTTCTGCTCCTGTACGCTCCTGCAGGAAATTACCCCTGGATGTAGTTATTCTGCTGTGTATAAAATTCCTGCATGTGGATTGACTTTGAAGCTTCCGGTGATTTCTTCCCTCTCGCTGAATTTTTTTTTTCTTCCTAACATGGGTTCCCAGGTTTCCTGCTGTCACTATAGTGGGAGACCTGCCACCAGCCTCCGGGCTCCTGCTGCCGCCCAGTGCAGCAACAGAAGCAAAATGGGGGTGGAAAGGGCTGTCACGGCAATGCCATAATGTCACTTCCTGTTGTGTAACAGGAAGTGAAGTCAAGCATCGGGGCGATGTTCTACCAATTCACCAATTCTCTGTGGTAAGTGACGCTGCCAAGCCCTACTCCCAAAGCTACCCCCAACAGATAGTTTTAATCTGAAACTGTTCCTCTTCTTACAGTCCATAGAACATGTCATCAAAGGCTTCCACGGCTGGAGTTCGTTAGTTGCTGTAGATTTTCCGGGTTGTGTGGCCATGGTCTCCTCAGGAAACAATCTGCATACAAAAGAACCTCCTCAGGAAAGCTCCTCCATTAGCATGTTCATAGCCTGGGGAACTCCTACAAGATAATGAGTCAGCCCTACCCCACCTCCTGGAGTAGATATAAATTACCTGCCTACCATTTTCTTCTCACCTTGACACAGAGAATACTCCATCTTTCTGTGTTATACCTCTGAGGATGCCAGTCACAGTTACTGGCAAAACGTCAGGTTCTACAATGCCAAGACCATGGCCATACAGCCCGGAAAATCTACAGCAACTAAAGTCCATAGAATCTTCATTAGTCTAAGCCATGACGGACATGTGTTATTGAAAAATCCTGTGGAACCCCCCCCCCCAACACACACACTCAGAAGTCTTAACCTGGAGACAGATTCCTTGCTTTGGCAGAAGCAGTCTTTTCCCCTGTAGCTTCACCCTTTGGTGGAAGGGAGCTATAGGATCCATCCCACTGGTCACAGTTCAACAATGTTGTTGAACAAATTGTGAAGTCAACAAGCTAATATGTGCTCAGCTCGATATACACTTAGCTCAAGTGCTGAGTGGTGGTGTGAACATACTTGATAATTCCTACAAAACCTACCTATGTGTGTGGTTTGCAATTGTGTGCCCAGTGTCACACATCTGTGACTTGCATGCCTGATTTCTCATGCACTTTGACTTACATGGAGAAGAAGGAGAAGAAAAGCAGAAGAGATTGGATTTGTAACCTGCCCTTCACTACCCAAAGGTGTCTCAGAGTGGCTTACAAACTCCTTTCCCTTCCCCTCCCCTCCCCACAACAGACACCCTGTGAGGTAGGTGGGGCTGAGAGAACTCTTGACAGAAACTGCTCTTTTTCAAGAAGAAAGGGGCGTGCGCAGATGCCGAGCTCCGGCTCAGCGGAGCCGGAAAGGACATGGCCGGGCCGGAAAGTAGGCGGAGCTGCGCGCCTAAGGAGGAGATCGCCACCACTGACCGCCGGAGACGTCAGAGAACGCCAGAGAAAGAACAACCCGCTGGACCAGGAGACCCGACCATGCCGAGCCAATGGAGAAACAGCAATAGCCACCACAGAGGGGGTGCCGGTAGGTTGTCCCACCCCCCTTCATACATTGTGGCCCTAGCTAGGAACACAGGTGATTAGCACCAGAAATCCTGTAAGCCGCTCTGAGACCCTAGCCATGGGACAAGAGCGGGATATCAAGTCTAATGTAAATAAATAAATTAATAAATAAGAACAGCTGTGCCAGAACTATGGCTTTCCCAAGGTCATCCAGCCAGGTGCAAGTGGAGGAGTGGGGAATCAAACTTGGTTCTCCCAGATTAGAGTCCGCACACTTCACCACTACACCAAACTGGCTCTCTGGATGGAGAAGCTTAGGTGTGCACAGAGTTGCATGCATTCTGTTGACTTGAGTGCAACATATGTGGCAGCTCCCAGGCCAGAAGTGGTTGTGAGAATCGGCTTTTAGTTTAAGCTTACTTTCAGATACACAGCTTGGAAAAAAATGGCGGCCCTCCCCGTCATAACCACCCATGCGATGAACCTGTGTATCCTCTTAGACCTTCTCAAAGCTCTCTTCCGCTTGTTCCTTTCCCTAAGTGGATTAGATCAGCTGATGTTCAAGCACAGTCATTTTCAGATATGCCACCCCTCCAGGACCTAAGAGAATACCCACATTGGCTTGGCTTCAGAGTCTCCACAAAGCTGCCCCTTTAAAAGTAAGCTTATGACAGAGGCTTCAGTCTGAGGGATTTTTGTGTGAGAGCTAAACACTAGGCTGCTCTGGTTGTTCTGGCCGTAGTGACTGTAAGGTTTCAAATGCAAGTGCCCATTCAGCACTTGGTCATTATCAGCCATGAACGGCCCATTGGAGGAACACATGAAGACATGGATTTGTCTCATACTGAATCAAGGTCAGTGTTGTCTACTCAAACTGGCAGCCGCCCTCCAGAGTCCGATGGAGAGGTCTTTCACCGTACCCTACTACCTGGTCCTTTTAACTGGAAATGCCGAGGATTGAACCTGGGACCTTCTGCATGCTGAGCAGAGGCTCCACTAGTGGATCACAGCCCCTCCCCTAAAAGACACAGAAAGACACGGTATGAGTATTTTTTTAATTAATATATAAAAATAAATGCCCTGCTTTCCAAGAGACTCACATGTGCCACTTCAGAAAAGCAAAGGAAGATACCACCAAGGCATGGGTTCCATCACATGTTGTCTGATCGATCAAGTACTTGAAGGGCTGTCATGTAGAAGATGGAGCAGGTCTATTCTCTCTTGCTCTGGATTGCAGGACCATATCTAATGGGTGGAAATGACAAGGGAGTCGTTACCAGCTAAATATCAGGAGGAACTTCCTAACTGTAAGAGTGGTTGAGCAGTGGAATGGAACAGTCTATTGGGTGCAGTAAAGAAGAAGCTGGAAACCAACTGGTGATGAAGGCGCATAAAGTTTACTTAGAGATAATGGTGAATATTTACACAGAGATATACAGACTGTCTTACAGCATAACATACCTTAGTTGGCGAGAACTAAGTCCCCCACCAAGTTTATCACGCTGATAGCTTATATACTAACCCCAGCCAATCACTAACAGGATACATTAATTACCTACTCTAACAATGCTTGAAGAGTATCACCTGGTAGTTTAACACCTGGCTGTAATTGCCTTAACCACTTAGCATGACAGCTAAGACTTACACATAGATCAAACTGATCTAGATCCAGTAACTGCTTGCTACCTCAACCTAGACATACATCTCAATACAGTCTGCCTCAGGAGGTGGTGAATGCTCCTTCACTGGACGTTTTCAAGCGGGTATGTTGTAGGTATGTAGGGCTATCTTTCAGTATACTCCTGCAGAGTGCAGGGGGTTAGACTAGATGACCTGCAAGGTCCCTTCCAACTCTAACATTCTATGATTCTATACATGTTGTCACCCACCCAAACACTATTCCCATTGAGGAAACTTTCAGAGTGACATCATGGGAAACAGCACCCTAAACTGTCACAACAACCTGTGTTCCCAACTGAACAAAGTTTGAGTCCAATGGAAACTTTAAGACCAACAAAGTTTAATTCTGAGTAGAAGCTTTCTTTTTTCTTTTTTAAATTAAATTATTTCCTCAGAAAAAAAGGTGGGATACAGAAGGGCTTGCAGTGGCTCAGAGGTTAAGACACTGAGTTGCAGACCGGAAGGTCTGTAGTTCGGCAGTTCAAGACCTAAGTGCTGCATGACGGAGTGAGCTCCCGTCTGTGGCCCTAGCTCCTGCCAACCTAGCTGTTCGAAAGCAAGAAATTGCAAGTCGATAAATAGGTACCGCTTCGGTGGGAAGGTAACAGCTTTCCATGCACCTTGGTGTTTAGGTTTTTTTTTAATTATTACATACATAAACATTTATTGGCATAACACAGCAACAAGAAGGGCAGTGAAACAGTTAGAAAAATAAATAAACAAATTAATAGGTCATGGCAAATTACACCGAGCTGCCCCAACAAAAGATCATTTAGAAGCTTCTCATAAATAACATACTCAGGCTGCGGTCACACGTAACAGAAGCCACACAAGTGAGACGGAAAACAGCCGGAGTTTCCGGGCGCGATCTCACCAGCACATCTGGGAAGCGTAGCGCTCCCGGGGCTCAACCGAGGCTTCCAGCCGAAACTGCGTGGCAAAAAACTAGTACCTCGGAGGTACTAGTTTCCAGAAACTGCGGGGCAAGGGCGGGCGTACGGAACCTCCACAGGAGGTCTGATCACGTAACTGCACAGTAGTTTGCCCCAGGGCAAACAGCCACGCTTCTCCTCTGCAGTTTCCTGCCCGTGTGACCGGGGCCTCAGTTAAAAATATAACAATTCTAAAGAACACATGGGGATTAAGACTTGTACGCCCTTACCCTAAGCTTCCAGACATAGGCTAAGAATTCGGCAACAGACAAAGTAAGTGCCGAGAACTTATCAGACAATAAAATTTTTGTCAGTCGGATTCCTTGTGGTAGGTGAATGGGGGCTAATCAGATGGCTACGCATAATAGAATATTGGGGACAGCATAGAAGAATATGAGCAACTGAATCAGATTCACTATAGAGGCAATTGCAGGTTCTATCCCTAAAGGGGATACCCCTATATCTGCCTAAGACCAAAGCGGAAGGGAAAAGATCGAATCTCGGCTTGGAAACGGAGATGAGCACCACCCCCTAGAGTCGGATTCGACTGGCTTTCGAGCAAGGGAAACTTTTTACAGAAGGGAAAAAAGGGGTGTGGGGGGGAAATATAAAATCATCAGCTATGCCAAATAATATGAATCGTTACGTGCAACAAGAAAGATCAAATATATTACCAAATATATTACATATTTCAGTTCCGAGTGTAAACTTCCATGTGCATGTACACGAATTAAAACTTCGTTGGTCTTCATATCTTCATAATCAATGTCACTGGCACTTTACTATATGGTTTTATAATTGTTTTAACTTAATTTATATTTTATGTTTTATTGTAAACTATGTGCTGATTTTTGTGTAAGCCGCCCTGAACCGGCCTTGACTGGAAGGGCGGGGTAGAAATTTAAATAAATAAATAAATAAATAAATAAAGGTGCCACTTTGTTCAAGGTATGGGCTTTTCGTGTGCATGTACAGTTTTCTTTCTTTTTAAATTTTTTTATTGCTTTTCCACTACACGTACTACAAAGAAAGGGAAACAGGGGTGAAGACTAAAGTACAACGCTAAAGCAAGGATCATCTCTCGTAATTAGATAAATAGCTTATTATATTTCCCAACCTTAAAGTAAATTTAAAAAATATATGAGGAATATAACCGTTTGAGATTAATATAGAGTCAAACTAAAGCAAGCCTATTTAGCCAAAATAGCTGTGAGCCAGTTTCTTGAATAACAGATGGATAAAAGACTTTCAGAGTTAAACTACATATTATTTTTCAAAAGTGTGCGTGCGCACGAAAGCTCGTACCATTAATAGAACTTTGTTGGTCTTAAAGGGGCTACCGGACTCTAAATTTGTTCTACTGCTTGTTTAGACCAACACGGCTGACCCACCTGGATCTGAGTTCCCAACTGTTTAACCAGCCACTGAAGCTTGACGGAGCCTCCCAGGTCAAATTCAGCGCACCGCCAACAGATTGGGATGCATAACAGCATTCCTTTTGTGGTCAGTTGGCAACCCTAATAAAGACCGTGATAAATGCCGGTGTCAATCTTAAGGATATTTTTCCCCCCTCTCTCTGACACGGATAGGCTTGTTTTTCTCCTTCCCGTCCCACTTAAGTAATATTGATGGCAGTTAACGGACTTGAATAGGAGTGTATTGAAAAGAAGCTTTTTATTAGAACTCAGATGCATCTTTATTTCGACATTTATTTTAGTGGTTCAATTCCACTTTCCTCGGCTGTGACGTTTCTCCCCCATTTCCGTGGCCTCCCTGCGATTGCCTTCAGAGCAATCCATTCCTTTTTCCGAGCACAGGCACGCCGGCTTTGACTGATGAAGATGAGGAGCGCGGGAGCTGTTTGGCTTTGTAATTTCATCCTTGAATTTTGTGATTACCAACAGGACAACTTTTTTAATTTGCTCTTTTGTCTCGATTCCCCCGGCTGACAATCTGCTGCATGAGCTAGGCTTTTTAATCAATCACCTAGATAATCAAATGTCACTGGCTATCTGCTCCGTGTAATTACTTTTGCAATTAAAAATCAACCTCAAGTTGCCTCATCTAATTAGAGGGATGGGCAGATTTTCATCGAGATTGATTTTTTAATAAATATTGACTTAAAACGCCATAATCTCATCATATTCTTTTCATTTTCTTTTGTACCAAAAATCAAACAAATGGAAGAATCAAGAAGCAGGAGGCTAGCAAAAAGTCTATTTCTGCTCGTTCGGGTTCAAACAATTGTGCAGCAGAGACACCTAACTTATCTAAATAGCACTGGAAAGTTCCTAGCTTTTATTAGGGAGAAAGGGGAAGGGAGTACATTGTCCTTACTGGATTCCATTGTCTGTTTTCTAAGGGAACCCATATGAAGCTCTGCATTCCTTATAGTATGTTTTGCCGGACTGTTTTTTATATAACCCACAACTGTCGTAACAAAGCACAAACAAGTTGATGAATAGAGTGAGCCTCGTGTTCCGCGCAAATAACCTTTTTGTTGTTCTTTTTTTTGAAAAATCACAGAATATGATTTTATTTTGTTCTTTTTCAAGTTTTCAAACTTATGTC
>NW_015167639.1:17036-39037 GCF_001447785.1 Gekko japonicus
CTGAACTGACCCCATTGTATGTATTAAAGACATTACCTTTGCCAGAATGCTAGGAACTGTTCTCTCCGATTAAATAAATGGGGTAACTCTTGCATCTAGCGGAGTTCCATTTAAGAATAAGTGATCCTACAGGACTCTGGGTTGTATAAGAGTTCCAAGGGATACAAAAGATTGGTTGGGAGTAGGGTCACCGGGTCCCACCTGGCCCCTTGTGGGGTGTTTGGGGGTAGAGTTGCCAGATCCGGGTTGGGAAACCCCTGTCGATTTGGGGGTGCATACAACAGCAACAGCACAGCACACGGTAAAAAGTAGCAAAGAATAACAAAAGCAACTGCGAGCTGAATTTCCCACAAAATATTCACAAAGGAGACTTCATCAAAGTAAAACGCATCTGTTGTCTGGATTAAATCTATCCGTATAATCCATCACAGGAAAATGCAGAAGCCAAAGAAGTCCATCATAGGAAAACGCAGAAGCCAAAAAATAAATATACAAGACAAATATCCAAAAAGTCCAACACTTTTCCTAGGTAATTTTTTCCAGTGTTTCAGACTTCTGGTCCTTCCTCAGGAACAAAGAACAACTACCGAGAGTCTCATTCCATCTCCTTTTAAGATAATGCTTTTCTATTACTTCAACATTCTACAAGGTCTCCTTAGCTTTAATCTGCACCCCTAAGGACTGCTTCAATGTATCAGGACCAAAACATGGGGGTGCAGCCTGGGTGGTGGGGTTTGGGGAGGGGAAAGGCTTTAGTGGGAACCAATGTCATAGAGTCCACCCTTCAAAGCCTGCATTTTCTCCAGGGGAACTGATGACTGTAGTCTGAAGCTAATCTGTAACTCCAGGAGATCACCAGGCCCCACCTGGAGATTGGGAGTTGGGATGGATATTTTTAAATAAGCAGCAGCCTACTGTAAAACGGAGCTCTTCCACCAGGCTTTTGGAGCCGCCACCACTAACACCTCCACTGCCAACAATTAATATCTACTTTGGCGGAGCCTTGGTCCACAGGTCCCTCAAACACAGCCTGTGCCAATCACCAGGCCCCACCTGGAGGCTGGCATCCCCAATTGGGAGTTGGGATGGATATTTTTAAATAAGCAGCAGCCTACTGTAAAACGGAGCTCTTCCACCAGGCTTTTGGAGCCGCCACCACTAACACCTCCACTGCCAACAATTAATATCTACTTTGGCGGAGCCTTGGTCCACAGGTCCCTCAAACACAGCCTGTGCCAATCACCAGGCCCCACCTGGAGGCTGGCATCCCCAATTGGGAGTTGGGATGGATATTTTTAAATAAGCAGCAGCCTACTGTAAAACGGAGCTCTTCCACCAGGCTTTTGGAGCCGCCACCACTAACACCTCCACTGCCAACAATTAATATCTACTTTGGCGGAGCCTTGGTCCACAGGTCCCTCAAACACAGCCTGTGCCAATCACCAGGCCCCACCTGGAGGCTGGCATCCCCAATTGGGAGTTGGGATGGATATTTTTAAATAAGCAGCAGCCTACTGTAAAACGGAGCTCTTCCACCAGGCTTTTGGAGCCGCCACCACTAACACCTCCACTGCCAACAATTAATATCTACTTTGGCGGAGCCTTGGTCCACAGGTCCCTCAAACACAGCCTGTGCCAATCACCAGGCCCCACCTGGAGGCTGGCATCCCCAATTGGGAGTTGGGATGGATATTTTTAAATAAGCAGCAGCCTACTGTAAAACGGAGCTCTTCCACCAGGCTTTTGGAGCCGCCACCACTAACACCTCCACTGCCAACAATTAATATCTACTTTGGCGGAGCCTTGGTCCACAGGTCCCTCAAACACAGCCTGTGCCAATCACCAGGCCCCACCTGGAGGCTGGCATCCCCAATTGGGAGTTGGGATGGATATTTTTAAATAAGCAGCAGCCTACTGTAAAACGGAGCTCTTCCACCAGGCTTTTGGAGCCGCCACCACTAACACCTCCACTGCCAACAATTAATATCTACTTTGGCGGAGCCTTGGTCCACAGGTCCCTCAAACACAGCCTGTGCCAATCACCAGGCCCCACCTGGAGGCTGGCATCCCCAATTGGGAGTTGGGATGGATATTTTTAAATAAGCAGCAGCCTACTGTAAAACGGAGCTCTTCCACCAGGCTTTTGGAGCCGCCACCACTAACACCTCCACTGCCAACAATTAATATCTACTTTGGCGGAGCCTTGGTCCACAGGTCCCTCAAACACAGCCTGTGCCAATCACCAGGCCCCACCTGGAGGCTGGCATCCCCAATTGGGAGTTGGGATGGATAGTGTAAGTAAAACATGATAAAAGCACAATAAAACAACAGTTATGAAAACCTATACTTTAAAAACTTCAGTTAGGACTGCCAATCGGTTTTCCCTCTAAGCTGAGTTCGTGTGAGTTAGCTCACAGTTTTTTAGCCTCTGGCTCACACATTTTTGTCTTAGCTCAGGAAGGAGGGCTCCGGAGCAAACTGATTTGTGCAGTAGCCAAATCGCTTGCTCACAACTTTAATGCCAGGAGCTCAACAAGTCGGATTTTTGCTCACAAGACTCCACAGCTTAGAGGGAGCATTGCTGCCAATAAATAAAAACCCTAAATCAGTCAAATGCAGTCCTAAATAAAACAGTCGCCTACTTCCTCCTGAAGATTGACAGCAGGGGGTCCAGGCACAGCTCCCTGGGTTGGTTGTTCCATAATCATGGGGCCACCACCAAAAAGGCCCTCTCTTTGATTGGTGGGACAGACAGGAGGGCCTCCCGCTGCCCTCTTAATTCCTGGACAGGAGCAGGAATGTATGTGCATAGATAGGTTCAAAGTGCCACTCTTGCTGCGGTGCTCAAAGCTGGAGGACCTTTGATCAGTAACTCCTTTTCATCCCAACCTATTTCACGGGGTTGTTGTGAAGATAAAATGCAGAAGGGGAAGCCGGGTATGCTCCTTGGAAGAAGGGCAAGTCGAAAATATACTGGGTTGTACGATCCCATTGAACTTAGTTGGACTTCCTTCTGAGTAAACATGATGAGACTTGCACAGAGTGGCTGGCTCTGGTTTGGGAAATACCTGGGGATTCTGGGGGCAGAGCCCAAGGATAGTGGGGTTTGGAAAGGTGAGGGACTTCAATTGGGTACAACCAGGCCCGTAGCTACAGTGGGGCATCTCAGGGCCTGGCCCCCTGATTTACCGCAAGGCCTCCCCCGAATTCCCATCCAGCCCATGGGTGCTCCCTTGTGGGGCGGTTGCAGGGGTGTGTGCGTGGTGCCCCCTGACTTATTTAAAAGCCCCCTGAATTTAAAAAATCTTGGCTACAGGCCTGGGTACAACGCTAAGGAGTCTACCTTCCAATATGGCCATTTTCTCCAAATGAACTGATCTCTGTCACCTCAAGATCTCCCGCCACCACCTAGACTTCATGGAATTTTACTGTTCTGTCTTCAGAGCGTTTGTCTCCATTCCGAGGCTGTTTTATGCTGAGATTGAAGATATGGATTACGTTATACTGAGTGTGAAAAGTCAACGGCTTTGATGAATGGGCTTTTTCCTTTTTCTTTTTAAAAAAGGGAATCTTAGTTTGACATGCAACTGTGTAAAACAACTTGCGACGGCAGAGGAAGGGGAGGGAGAAAACAAGAGGCAGGCAAAGCAATCAGGAGCCGGCTAAATAAAGACAGAGCGATCCTCGCAGGTTTGCCAATCAGCTGTCTCTTTTATTCTGATTACTTGTAAGACAGGGCTGTAATGGACATTTTCCTTTGCACAAAATAATAAAAGCAGTACTTATCGCTTGTTGCCTACAGCTAGTGGCAAAAGGAAATTAGAAAAGTCCAATGAGGCTGAGTGGTAATTAATCATCATACATTGGGGGCTGTCAAATCAGAAGGGTCTTTCCAGCTGATAATGCTGCCCGGAACAATTTAGACTGGTCGAAAATTAGAATTCTTTCTCCTCCAGCGTGTGTGTGTGGGGGGGAGATTTAGCACTGAATGTGGCCAACTGCTGCCTTTAATAGCAGTTTGACCCATGTATTGGATCGGAGGTTTACCTCAAGTTTCTCCTCTTTCTCCCCTCCCCAAAACAAAGAGGGGGAACCCTCAAGGAAAGAAATAATATAGCAATCAGTGTTCCCTCTAAGCTGAGTTAGTGTGAGCTAGCTCACAGTTTTTTAGCCTCTGGCTCACACATTTTTGACTTAGCTCAGGAAGGATGGCTTCAGAGCAAACTGATTTATGCAGTAGCCAAATTGCTTGCTCACAACTTTAATGCCAGTAGCTCACAAAGTAGGATTTTTGCTCACAAGATTCCACAGCTTAGAGGGAACATTGATAAAAGTTCCTGTTTTAGTGACTAGTGACCGAGAGTGATGTCCCCCTTCCCTACCCCTTCCATAAGTGGTGCCACCAAAGTTAGGATGAGGTAAAGGTAAAGGTTCCCTTGCTCGAAAGCCAGTCGAGTCCGACTCTAGGGTTGCGGTGCTCATCTCCGTTTCAAAGCCGAAGAGCCAGCGCTGTCCGAAGATGTTTCTGTGGTCATGTGGCTGGCATGACTAAACACCAAGGCGCATGGAACGCTGTTACCTTCCCACTGAAGTGGTACCTATTTATCTGCTTGCAGTTTCTTGCTTTTGAACTGCTAGGTTGGCAGGAGCTGGAACTAGAGACGGGAGCTCACTCCGTCATGCGGCACACTCGGGTCTCGAACTGCTGAACTACCGACCTTCCACAGCCTGCAGTCCAGCGTCTTAACCACTTGAGCCACCGCAGCTCCAAAGTTAGGATCAGAAGCATCAAATGACCTTCCCATCAAGCCTCATTCCAGCTCCAGCTGAGATTCCTCTTCCCTCTGTATTCTGATTGTCAGAGATTTAGGCATCGGATAGAATCAATCATAGAGTTGGAAGGGAGTTTGGTTTTTGTAGTAACATTATTATTTTTTTTAAAAAAATAAAAGGCTTGTTTTAAACAGATGGTGATGATGTAACCATCACTCTCCCAAGCTCTTTAAACAAGCGTTTATTTGAGATTTATGAAAAGGTTATTCCTGTATGTTTTAGTTATTGGCTGTCAGTGGCTTTTAGTATTTTGCAGGAACATAGCCTATATCTGAAAGTATAAATGAAGTATATCAAAAATGGTTGTCAGGTAACCTGAGGCCTCAAAAAACAGTAAAACCTAGATTCAGAAGAAGAAGAGATTGGATTTATACCCCGCCCTTCACTACCCGAAGGAGTCTCAGAGCGGCTCACAATCTCCTTTCCCTTCCCCTCCCCACAACAGACACCCTGTGAGGTAAAAGAAGAAGAGATTGGATTTATACCCCACCCTTCACTACCCGAAGGAGTCTCAGAGCGGCTCACAATCTCCTTCCCCTCCCCACAACAAACACCCTGTGAGGTAAAAGAAGAAGAAGAGAATGGATTTACTACCCTTTACTACCCTTCACTGACCAAAGGAGTCTCAGAGCGGCTCACAATCTCCTTCCCCTCCCCACAACAAACACCCTGTGAGGTAAAAGAAGAAGAAGAGATTGGATTTACTACCCTTTACTACCCTTCACTACCCAAAGGAGTCTCAGAGCGGCTCACAATCTCCTTTCCCTTCCCCTCTCTACAACAGACACCCTGTGAGGCTGGTGGGGCTGAGAGAGCTCTTTCGAGAACCGCTTGTGAGAGAACAGCTCTGGGAGAACTTGTGACTGAGCCAAGGTCACACCAGCAGCTGCATGTGGAGGAGTGGGGCATTGCACCTGGTTCTCCCAGATTAGTGTCTGCGCTCCTAACCGCTACACCAAACTGGCTCCACCCATAAATTGCTAGGTCCTATGCTGGTCCTACTACCAAATTATCTCTTTCGCCATTGCAACCAGTTCTGCAAGCATAATATGGAAGTTCAGGGTTGTTTTTGGGCAGGAACGCACAGGAACGGAGTTCCGGCTGGCTCCCAAGTTGACCACGCCCAGCAGGAACTCATTAGCATAATAGGCCACACCCAACAGCAGAAACTCATTAGGATTACATTAGGGTTACATTAGGGGTGTGGCCTAACATGCAAAGGAGTTCCTGCTACAAAAAAAGCCCTAGGTTTTGACAACAAACAAGGTAAACAGAATAAGAAGCAAAAGGTGGGTGTGGCTGGATGACTCTACTTCTGGTAACATGGGGGTGTGGCCTAATGTGCTAATGAGCTATGCTCTCGTGGGTGTGGCTGGATATGCTAATGAGTTTCTGTTGTTGGGTGTGGCCTATTATGCTAATGAGTTCCTGCTGGGCTTTTTCTACAAAAAAAGTCCTGTGGAATGTGACTGACATGTCTGACCAGATCTCATCCATGTTGCATCCATCACTTCCGGTATGGTGACTTTCTTGATTTTGTCTCTCCAGGGAACCAGTAGTTTTCAGAGCCAGTGTGGTGTAATAGTTCGAGGGTCAGAGTAGGATCTGGGAGAACCAGGTCCGAGCCCCCATTCTGCCATGGAAGCTTGCTGGGTGACCTTGGGCCAATCACACACTCTCGACCTAACCTACCTCACAGTGGATAAAACAGAGGTAAGGATAACGGTGTAAGCCAGTTTGGGTCACCATTGGGAGAGGAAGGTGGGATATAAATAAAGGGGAATCAATCAACCGAAAGCTGGCAGCCTAAATACTGTTAACGAAAAAAAGGAGCAGGTCCTGGATACCAATAATATAAAACCAAGAAAAAAGGACCGAGCAAAGGTATAAATACGTACAGCAAGAAAGATCCAATATCTGTTTGGTGAATAGCATATACACTATTTTTTATTTTTTAGCTTCATCATACAGCATAATTTCAGTCTTAGGTCACAAATTGTCACAAAACAATTTTCACTGTTTGGTTCCAGTAAACAGCTGAAGCCAGTTTGGCGTAGGGGCTAAGAGCGGCGGACTCTGATCTGGAGAACCGGGTATGATTCCCCACTCCTCCTCCACATGAAGCCAGTTGGGTAACCTTGGAGAGTCACAGGTCTCTCAGAGCTCTCTCAGCCCCGCCTTCCTCCTAGGGTGTCTGTTGTGGGGAGGGGAAGGGAAGGCGATTGTAAGCTGCTCTGAGACTCCTTCAGGTAGTACAAGATTAAATTTTTGATATTATATTTATCACCTCCATACACGAAATCAGTGCAAAGGAGGTCAGTACGAAAATTTGGTTGGCACAAGGAAGAATCAAAATAAAAGGGGATTTGAGGAGAAGAAGGGGCAGGGCCGGGACATTCAAAATCATCTCTACTTACATTCCACAGAACGATCCGATGGGTGGCCTCATTCCATCGTCCCAATTTGTAATGGGAAAACTTAAGCACCAAATCTCCATAACTATTTAAATGTTATTTCTGGAATCCAGCACTCGGCAACCCAATAAATAACTCCGTGGACTGAATGACAAGAAAAATCCATTTTAAAGAAAAATGCATCTCACAATTACAACTGGGCACAGTGCCACAGAAGCAGAGCTGTGATAAAAATTAAACAACTGCGACAAAAAATTACAAACAAACCCATCAAGTTTTGTTAAGGCGAGATGTAGTTAGTTCCCCTGCAAATTACATGCCTACAGAACATCACGGAGACAAATGGACAAATGATTCTTCCTGCAAGTGTTATGAACATAAAGGATAGCACCATTTGCTTGTTTACTTGTGAGTAATGCCACTATATTTCTGCCTTTTCCTTAAGAAGGCAATGACCGATAACCAGAATTTTTTTCTCCCTGTTTTGTTTTGATTAATTGTCTTTGGGAGAAGAAAGACTCAATACATTTTATATCGTTTGGGTGAAGCTGACTTAGCTGAGGAAAGGCAAGCCACACAAGTCGCAAAGCGAAGCCAAGCATTTTCTGAAAGAGGGGGAGAGTGGCAGGTGTCAATTTTATTTGGAATTTTTTCTGATTCTTCTCTAGCTTCCCTGAAAGCTTGAAGCTTGGGAGGGGCTGTGGCTCAGTGATAAAATGTTTGTTTGGCATGCAGAAGGTCCCAGGTTCAATCCCTGGCCTCAATCCCTGGTAGTAGTTGATACGAATTTTCCTGAGTCCCTGGAAGTAGACAATACTGACCACTATAAATGTACGATCCGATCCAGTACAGGGCAGCTTCATGTGTTCACAATCCTGCAGGCTTTGCAGAGGTTGGCCAGTATTCATGATTTCCCTCTATGGATCCATCCAAAATTTCCTCTCTTTCAGATTTCTCCCCATATTTTAGTAAAAAGCCCAGTAAGCACCTTTAAGACTAACAAACTTTATTGTAGCATAAGCTTTCAAGAAACATTCCAAAGTACTTTGCTTTTTTTTTTTTTTACAAAGGTGCTACTGGGCTTTTTACTATTGTGCAACAACAGGCAAACATGGCCAACTCCTCTGGATCTATGTCCCCATATTTTGACATTCCAAAGTACTTTGCTTTTGTTTTTTTTACCAAAGCGGAACTGATGAGATTCTCTGTTCGTGCTTTAATTTCCAAATTTTGCACAGCTCCCACAAGCTCCATTTTGCCTGTTCAAAAATAGCCCTGTTCCGCCCACTATCCTCGTCATACTTAAGAACTTTGGGAAAGGGGAAAATAAAAGTCATGCAGATATAATTTATTCCTCCTTTTATTTGATTCCTCACTCCTCTACTTGCAGCTGCTGGATGACCTTGGGCAAGCCATAGTTCTGTCAGAGCTGTTTTTGGAAGAGCAGTTCTTGAAAGAGCTCTCTCAGCCCCACCTACTTCACAGGGTGTCTGTGGTGGGGAGGGGGAAAGGAAAGGAGATTGTAAGCCACGCTGAGACTCCGAGTGGAGGGCGGGGTATAAATCCAATATCTTCTTCTCTCTTCTTCTTCTCGTCTACTTGTTCTGTGTATGAGAAAGTTTAATACGTGTCAAAGGAAAACAGTTCCTTCCGATGACCTGAAATTTGGCAGAATCATTTGAAACAAAATGAGAAAAGTGAGAAACAAAAGCAAGTGAATTAAGAAAATGAACGAACAGACTTATTCTCTGCATTGCAGGCCTAATCTTTGTTGATTTGTATAATTTATGATATACTTATTTTTTTTTAAAAAAAAAAAATCTTATACATAAAGAGTCTTTTTAAAAATTGGAAAATGTCTTGAATAAAATGCCTGTATACATTCCTAGTTTTGTTTATTTTCCGTTTTGTTGTTTGTTTGCATATAGATATCCCAGATATGTGACAGCAAAGCACAGGAGACAAAACTATCAGTGGAAAGAAGGAAGAAGTTTCCTTATAATGGGGACCCTTACTGCTTAAGTAATTCTAGTAGCTAAATATCCACAACTCAAGAGGTGACTGAAGTCTCAAAACACTGATAGCAGCAGGCCAAACTATCAGTTTTTTCATCAATGCATATTTTGCCAAGCAACTTCCCTTCTTTTTTCTTTTCTTTTCTAGGATCGTCCCATTCCAAGGGGCTGGTAGCTGGCACTGATGGAAGAATGGTGCAGACAAAATCCTTCAAGAAAGAGAGCACCATTCCTTATCCTCTTCATCCTGGACTTTTTCGAAATGTGGACTGCGTGTCTCACTGTTGGCGCTTGCTCAGCTGCTCTTCCATTTTCTCTGCTCCATACAACAGTCGATTCACTTTTATGGAGCTGAGAAAATACACCATTTGCCTCTCTCATAAAAGAATATGTGACTGCAGGGGCACCAAAGAACATTTCCCTGGGGCAACAAAATAGTTAGCGCAGCCTTGTTGAACACTCGGCAAAGGAAGCAACAATCGCCAAATAGCAGCCTGGAATGATGGCATTCAAAGCAAACATGCTTATTTAAAAAATAAACTGGATTGACCCCAAACTAGAGGAGGTTGACTGGAGTCATCTGGAAACATTTTGAATTCAGTAAACGGAGATGAGAGCTAGATCACCAGATATCTGGGGAACAAATATAATGATTTTTTTTTATTGGAAATCTCTCCAGTATATACTCTTTTTTTTATCCTGCTCTTACCTTCAAGAAACACACTCTTCTCCCCATTTTATCCTCACAACAGCCTTGTAAGGTAGGCTAATTTGAGAGTGTAAGACCAACCCAAGGTCACTCGGTGAGCTTCATGGAAGAATGGGGATCTGAACACAGGTCTTCCATTCTTAGTCTAGCCACTACACCACACTAGCTCTGTCTAGCTATCAGTCATATATTATGTTGGTAATCTTTTTCTTACATATGCATTTTTTAAAAATCTTAATGAGGGTGAATGGTACTACTGAATCCCAAACATCAGGCTTTGCAAACAGAATGAAGGTCTGAAATACAGAATTCATTCTCACAAAATATGTGAAATTTCCACCCATATTTCAGTGGCTTGCAGAAACTCAAATGGTGAGATGTAAAATCTGAACTTTTGGATAAAGAAGAAGAAGAGGAGATTGGATTTATACCCCGCCCTTCACTTGGAGTCTCAGAATGGCTTACAAACTCCTTCCCCTTCCCCTACCCACAACAGACACCTTGTGAGGTAGGTGTGGCTGAGAGAGCTCTCTTGAGAACTGCTCTTTCAAGAACAGCTCTGACAGAACTATGGCTTACCCAAGTTCATCCAGCAGCTGTGTGTGGAGGAGTGGGGAATCAAACCTGGTTCTCCCAGATTAGAGTCTGCACACTTAACCACTACACCAAACTGGCTCTCAGAACAGAACCATAGCATATATTTAAAACTCTTTCTGGGCTCATGGTTTTATCACATATTGAAATGCCCCCCCCCCCCAAAGGATTGTGTTGTAAAGATGTGACTATTACACAGCTGAAATGAACATTACTCTTTGTTGTTTATTTATCAATTGGGTGTGGAGTTCAAACTAATGAGAGGATTCTTTCTTTCTTTCTTCCTTTCTTTCTTCCTTTCTTTCTTTCTTTCTTTCTTTTCTTTCTTTCAAAAAGCCCTTACCATACGAAGGCCAGGCAAAGCAAACAATTCATGTACACATCAGAGGCCACATGAAAGGCGAGCTGTGCTGCCCCTTCCCTGGTCTGAAATTCTTATCTGCTGACCAAACCTTTGTTGCTTTCTGATAGCAGAAGTGGTCTGCTTTGGTGGAAGGTTCAAAGCCATTTTTTTCATAGATAATGCAATCAAAAGTCTGTCTATCTGTTGAAATATTTTGAAGAACACGATATCGCTTTGACCTCCTTACACCTGTGACCCATGTGAAAGACTTTGGGATTTGTTCTATGCCTGTTGATGGTCTTTATCTTTAGTGGGCTTCTGAATTTACAAAAAACAACAACAGGGGGGATTTGAATGTCTGCGAAGGTTTCTGTTTTTACTCGTTAGTAAGGAGAACTTATAATGATTAATCTGAACCTCCATAGTATGTGTCTGTGTACAGATTTGAACATCTCCACTTTGGAGTTTATCTCATTTTTAGTGTGATATCCATTAAAATGGGGAGTTAACTCTCTCTCTCTCTCTCTCTCTCTCTCTCTCTCTCTCTCTTTGTACATATATGCACACATATGTAAGGCAAAGGTAAAGGTTTCCCTTGCTAAAAAGCCACTCGAATTCGACTCTAGGGAGTAGTGCTCATCTCCATTTCCAAGCCAAAGAGCCAGCGCTGTCCAAAGACTTCTACGTGGTCACGTGGCCAGCATAACTAAGTGCTAAGGCACATACCTTCCCACCAAAGCAGCACCTATTTGTCTAGCCAGTTTGGTGTAGTGGTTAAGTGCGCGGACTCTAATCTGGGAGAACCAGGTGTGATTCCCCACTCCTCCACTTGCACCTGCTGGATGACCTTGAGAAAGCCATAGTTCTTTCAGAGCTGTCCTTGGAAAAGAGCAGTTTCTGTCAGAGCTCTCTCAGCCCCACCTACCTCACAGGGTGTCTATTGTGGGGAGGGGAAGGGAAAGGAGATTGTAAGCCGCTCTGAGACTCCTTTGGGTAGTGAAGGGCGGGGGATAAATCTCTTCTTCTACTACTTGCAATTTCTTGCTTTCGAACTGCTAGGTTGGCAGGAGCTGGGGCCAGAGACGGGAGCTCACTCTGTCATGCGGCACTAGGGTCTTGAACTGCTGAGTTGCAGGCCTTCCAGTCTGCAACTCAGCGTCTTAACCTCTGAGCCACCGCGGCCCACACATATGTGTACACACACATATGTGACATTAAATCCCCATTGGATTAACTCCTCATTTTAATGGATGCCTGATTAAAAATGAGATAAATTCCAAAGTAAAAAGGTAAAGGTAAAGGTTCCCTTGCTCGAAAGCCAGTCGAATCCGACTCTAGGGCTGCGGTGCTCATCTCCGTTTCAAAGCCAAAGAGCCAGTGCTGTCCGAAGACGTTTCCGTGGTCATGTGGCCAGCATGACTAAACACCAAGGCGCACGGAACGCTGTTCCCTTCCCACTGAAGTGGTACCTATTTATCTACTTGCAATTTCTTGCTTTCGAACTGCTAGGTTGGCAGGAGCTGGAATTAGAGACGGGAGCTCACTCCATCATGCGGCACCCGGGTCTCGAACTGCTGAACTACTGACCTTCCACAGCCTGCAGTTCAGCGTCTTAACCACTTGAGCCACCACAGCTCCATAAATTCCAAAGTAGAGATGTCCATATCTGGTTCTGTTCCATGTCTGGTTGTTACCTCTAAATCCCCAAACTGCTTGGGGCCAGGATTAGGGTTGTCAGCTTCCCATTGGGACATACCTGAAGATTTTGGAGGTGGAGTCTGAAAAGGACAGGGTTTGGGGAAGGAAGGGACTTCATTGGAATATAATGCCATAGAGTCCACCTTCCAAACCAGCCATTGGCTCCAGGGGAACTGATCTCTGCTGCTTGAAGACCAGTTGTAATAGCGGGAGATCTCCAGCCACCACCTGGAGGTTGGCAACCCTAGCCAGGTTACTAGAAGGCCCATATTGTCTAGCCCACCAGTTAAGTTGTGATTCACAAGCCCTGCTGTCTAAGCCCCCTGCCTTCAGAGGTGAGGTGTGCGGCAACCCGAGACACGGCTTTTTCAGTGGTGGCACCTCGCTTATGGAAGCCCCATCTCCTTGAGGCTTGCCTGCTGCCCAGGCTGGTTTCTTTTAGGCACCAGGCCAAAATATTTCTGTCCACCCAGGGTTTTAGTTAAGGAGTTGTGGGGAGCGGAAGGTAAGGGAATGGAAAGGAGACTGTAAGCTGCTTGGAGACTCCAGGTAGTGACGGGTGGGATATCAATCCAATCTCTTCTTCTTCTCTTCTTCTGTTACTTTATGTCACAGTGATCTGTGTCTATAAAGTCAACGAGACTAGAGATCAGCCATTAATACAACTTCTGCGTCAGATCTGTGGGATACCAAAATTTGTGGCTGGTACCGTCCTTAGATTGGAACTCCGTCGAAGCTGGAGCCTGGATATTGGCCAAAGTAGAGATGTCCATATCTGGTTCTGTTCCATGTCTGGTTGTTACCTCTAAATCCCCAAACTGCTTGGGGCCAGGATTAGGGTTGTCAGCTTCCCATTGGGACATACCTGAAGATTTTGGAGGTGGAGTCTGAAAAGGACAGGGTTTGGGGAAGGAAGGGACTTCATTGGAATATAATGCCATAGAGTCCACCTTCCAAACCAGCCATTGGCTCCAGGGGAACTGATCTCTGCTGCTTGAAGACCAGTTGTAATAGCGGGAGATCTCCAGTCCCCACATGGAGGTTGGCAACCCTAGCCAGGATACTAGAAGGCCCATATTGCCCAGCCCACCAGTTAAGTTGTGATTCAGAAGCCCTGCTGTCTGAGCCCCCTGCCTTCAGAGGTGAGGTGTGCGGCAACCCGAGACACGGCTTTTTCAGTGGTGGCACCTCGCTTATGGAAGGCCCATCTCCTTGAGGCTTGCCTGCTGCCCAGGCTGGTTTCTTTTAGGCACCAGGCCAAAATATTTCTGTCCACCCAGGGTTTTAGTTAAGGAGTTGTGGGGAGCGGAAGGTAAGGGAATGGAAAGGAGACTGTAAGCTGCTTGGAGACTCCAGGTAGTGACGGGTGGGATATCAATCCAATCTCTTCTTCTTCTCTTCTTCTGTTACTTTATGTCACAGTGATCTGTGTCTATAAAGTCAACGAGACTAGAGATCGGCCATTAATACAACTTCTGCGTCAGATCTGTGGGATACCAAAATTTGTGGCTGGTACCGTCCTTAGATTGGAACTCCGTCGAAGCTGGAGCCTGGATATTGGCATTAAATCTGAAACTTAAAAAAAAAGTTTTCGGAGGATAAGAACTATTATATGCAGGGGTCATTTCATAGAAAAAGAGGTGCAGGAGCTCATTAGCATAACTCATTAGCATAACTTATCTGCATATGCCACACACCCTGACATCACCGGAAGTGTGTCAGAAGACGACACCCACCGCTTAGGTTCCACTGGACTGTTTTGGATTGCTAGCTATTGGGGGGGGGGAATCGCGCAGATCTGCCCTCACAGAGGAGGGAGAGCTTGTACCTGAATAAACCTTAGCATTAAAGGTGCCACTGGACTGCTTTGGATTGCTGGGGGGGAACTCTGCAACTTACTTGGCTGCTTCTTGCTCTGACTGAGGGCTGCTGGGAGCAGGGGTTGGGGCTTGTTGCATGTGCCCGCCCCCTGGGCTCCTTACTGCTGGAGCTCCGCTCTGTGCGCCCCCGCAGGAAATGACCCCTGATTATATGAAATCAGACAACTCCAGTTCATAGAATCATGCTATAGCAGAAAAAATCAAATATGCTGCGGTGTCCAGAGAATGTAGTTTTAGCCTTAGGATGGCCGTTCAGCTTGTTAGAGTATTAAGCCTCTATTAAGCCTGTAAGACTATTAAGTATGAGAGCAAGCACCGCTGCTCCAAAGGAAGTTCTGTATTATCCAGCTCTGAGCTTTGAAAGTGCCCCAAATCTTTTTGTCTGTAACATTTGTATATGTAGGCAGGTAGGCCGGGGGGAAATTGGGCTTATTTGGAAGACTGGACGTTGCTAGCTGTGGAGTCTGTGAGCAGCTACTGCCATTAAAGCTGTGAGCCAGCGATTTGGCTACTGCATAGATTAGTTTGCTCTGGAGCCATCCTTCCTGAGCTAAGAGGCTAAAATTTGTGAGCTGGAGGCTAAAAATCTGTGAGCTGGCTCACACTAACTCAGCTTAGAGGGAACACTGGTTGCTAGGCCTCATTTCAAGTGATCAAGGGGAGGAAGAGAAGGAGGAGGACTAGGTCAGAGGCAGAAAGATACAGTTTGCCGTTCAGTTTGAGTCAGCGAAGGAAGCTGCGCAGTGATGGATTTATAGCATTAATGAAAAGGAGCCCATGAAACAATAACAGCAATGTGGCAAATTAAGACAGGTATGTTCCCTTCTTCTCGGAGACTAAAAAAAAACCCCCCCCCCCCCCGCAAGTTGGGTTTAATAGAATTCCTGGACTGACATGATTCTTTTGTTATACCAGGTAATATTTTTGAAAAACAGCATTACCAAAGGTTAAACATAGAACAGATGTAAGTTGTAAAATACAAGCTGATCAAAGCTCAGATCCTGAGACAGAAACGCTAGCAAATGATGATAAATCAATCCCAGTAGAATTGTAAGAAGCAGGGAAATGTAACTATGGAAGAGTGAAAGTCAAGGGGTTGGATGCTGGGGAGGGGGCAGCGGGAGAAGAGTAGAAACAAATGTCGGGAGCTAATTCTAGACATCCTAGCTGGGATATCAAGGGAAGGCCGTGCGCCGAAACGACAGAGTGCGCCTGGCAATCCATGACCTTCAAAGAGTATCCACAGATACTGAAACGAATCATATGTGCAGCTGCCATCGGGTAATGTTTGCATTAATGGCGCGTCTGTGGCGCCTTTTGCTCGTCAGGTGGAGCCAATCCACTCTGCAATCTTGCCTTCAGTCGCAATCCCGTTCCTAGGAGTGAATTTTGGAATCTGGGGCACATGTTTCCAAGGACTTTCATGTGCCTGGAGAGCAATGTTCCCTCTAAGCTGTAGAGTCTTCTGAGCAAAAATTTTACTTTCTGAGCTCCTGGCATGAAAGTTGTGAGTGGGTGATTTGGCTACTGCATAAATTAGTTTGCTCTGGAGCCATCCTCCCCGAGCGAAGACAAAAATCTGTGAGCCAGAGGCTAAAAAACTGTGAGCTAGCTCACACTAACTCAGCTTAGAGGGGACACTGGTGGCGAGCACCCTTGCCGTTCCGCCCACGGGAACCTTATCAGCGTACACCATGGAGATGTCCTATATGCAGGGCTATTTTGGGGCAGGAACGCACAGGAACAGAGTTCCGGCTGGCTCTCGAGTTGACCATGCCCAGCAGGAACTCATTAGCATAATAGGCCACACCCAATAGCAGGAACTGATTAGGATTGGCTACATTAGGGGTGTGTGGCCTAACATGCAAAGGAGTTCCTGCTACAAAAAAAGCCCTGGGTTTTGACAACAAAAAAGGTAAACAGAATAAGAAGCAAAAGGTGGGTGTGGCTGGATGAGCACACTTCTGGTAACATGGGGGTGCAGCCTAATATGCTAATGAGCTATGCTCTCATGGGTGTGGCTGGATATGCTAATGCATTTCTGTTGTTGGGTGTGGCCTATTATGCTAATGAGTTCCTGCTGGGCTTTTTCTACAAAAAAAGCCCTGCCTATATATGTACACAACATTTCGTGACTGACAGGGGGAAAAGCGTATGTCATCCTGTAGATACCACAGTCTCCAAGAACGTTGGTTCATGTTGAGGGGGTAAAAGATGATTCAGGCTACATAGTAACCTAGAAATATGTTTTGTTTCAACTCCACGTGGACGATGGTTAAAAAAAGCAATGTGCTCTTCTCCCCATCAGGCCCGTAGCCAGGATTTTTGAATTCGGGGTGGCCTTTAAATAAGTCCCCCCCCCCCGGGAGCACCACAAATAAAATTAAAAATTTGGAAGTTGGGGGGCCTGGGGGCTGGATGGGAAGTCAGGGGGCCTTGGCAGTACATCGGTGGGCCAGGCCCCGAGGTGCCCCACTGTAGGTACGGGCCTGCGTCCCCGTCGAGTTTGTTGCTGGTATCTAGATGTGTAGGATATATTTTCTAAAGTATATATTCTAATTTTAAAAATCCGTATTTTCTAACTCACGCCGCCATGACACTTCTTGAGGCTTATGTAGGTTGCGTGTCAGAAACGCTCGTAGGTCGCCATCGGCGAGTCTCGCGGAGTTGCAGCAAGGCTTTCGAGGGCACTATTCTGCATTTGCCCAGACCTGTTGAAGCTAGCTCAGTCTCGTCAGATCTCAGAAGCTAAGCAGGGTTGGCCCCACTGTTCCCTCTAAGCTGAGTTAGTGTGAGCTAGCTCATAGTTTTTTCACCTCCTGCTCACACACTATTGTGTTCGCTCAGGAAGGAGGGCTCCAGAGCAAACTAGCTTATGCAGTAGCCAAATGGCTCGCTCACAACTTTGATGCCAGTAGCTCACAGACTAGAATTTTTGCTCACAAGACTCCACAGCTTAGAGGGAACATTGGTTGGCCCTGGCTAGTATTTGGATGGGAGACCTCCAAGGAATACCTGAGGTGTGATGTGGAGGCAGGCAAGGGCAAACCACCTCTGAACTTCTCTTGCCTTGAAAACCCCACAGGGTCAACATAAATCAGCTGTGACTTGACGGCCCTTCCCACCACCATCCTGCATTTAATGATGGTGGCTGAAGCTGGAAATGTTTGGGAATCCAACCAGATCCCCCAGCAACATGGGGGAAGGTTGGTCCTAAGCAGTGTTCCCTCTAAGCTGAGTGAGTGTGAGCCAGCTCAGTTTTTTAGCCTCCGGCTCACACATTTTTGTCTTAGCTCAGGAAGGATGGGCTCCAGAGCAAACACATTTATTCAGTAGCCAAATCGCTGGCTCACAACTTGAATGCCAGTAAGTCACAAAATAGGATTTTTGCTCACAAGACTCTACACCTTAGAGGGAACACTGGTCCCAAGTATGATGAGAATTGCAGCCGTAAGGGTGGACAACTAATCATGTAGGCCTTACAAGTTCTTATTTTTCTGCAATATAAAAACATCCCGATTTTGCAATCTTCTGCTAGCTTTTTTTTTGCCTTCGGCAAACTTTTTTTTTTTAACCAAACAGCTGCAGCGCAGCTAGGATTTTTTTTTTTTTTTTAAAAAGATCTAACCAGTTATACAAAATGGGGGGAGGGAATAGAATCTTTGCAGCTTTTTTTTTTAAATTGTATTGCATTGGGTTGCAAGGAACGGCAAACATCTTCCCAACGGATTCTCATCTGGAAAGCTCCGCCGGGTTTTTTGGGGGCAAATTGGGGGGGGGGGGACTCACTAACCAACCTGAGTGCCTTTAAAAATAATCAGAAAGCAATGAGAAGTCTTGTATATATATATATCTAGGGGTTTTTTTGCAACCTAAGTGAAATCGAAAACATTTTTAAAGACTGGGGAGGGGGTGGTGGAGGGGAGGTAATTGTTCGGACTGTCAGCAGGGGACCTCTGCGATAATTTGATCTGAACGCTGCTAACAAATCACGGGGCGATTTCTTTTTTCGCTTTAGTATCTGTTTATGCTTCTACAAATTGAAACCCCACTGGCTATTCCTTGCAGAACACCGCTCCGCACAATAACACATCAGCCCGTCAATTAGTTCAAGGTGGGGAAGGATTAGTTGACCATCCCCAAACTGCAGCCCGACTCGATATTTTGTCTTTCCCTGCTGAGGTAAAAGGGTGCAGACATATGTAAGTAATAAACTAACAGGCCCCCATCCACTTTAGGCTGAGTGGAAGGAATGCAGAACCAAGCTATAAAATAATAATAGTCAAAAGGGGCAGCGAAGAGAGGGAGACGAACTCAATACCCCCATCTGCTAACCGAGGAACGCCGGGATGCCCGTTAAGTTTTTAAAGATGTAACGACGGCTTTGTGTTTCTTTCCCCCCCCTTTTTTTGTGATCTCTCGGCAAAACTGTTATGGTTTTGGCGTGCCAACATTGAGGGTTGACGTGAGATCAAAGCGCAGATAAATGAGAGGAAAGGGGATGGTTGACCTCCTGGACTATATTCGACAAGAATTTGGGCCTTTTTAAAGCAATAAGAAAAGCCATAAATAACCGCCCTTGGAATATATTGTGGCACTTTTTTTCAGGGTAACATGAACAATAGCTAGATAACATTTGTATAGGGATATGTACATATGGTGGCACTTATATATATTTAAGCAGAAAGAAATACTCTTCCTTAGAAAAGGCCTTTGAACTGTTCTCCCGCCCCCTCCCCTTTTTTAAAAGCAACAGCAGTTCCATTGAATAGAGCTGAAAGAATAAATGTGATTTATAGCTCAGAGGTACTGGGCAAACCTATTCTGAAAAGAGTCCCAAAATTCGTACCAAGGTAACAAGGAGCTTGAAGAATCAGAAACACCAAAAAATTAAGCAGGAAATGCAATGAACAAGGTTGACCTTCCATACATCCTATCTGTTTTACAGCTGACACGCCAAGACGATTAGCTCCGATCTCACGGAGCCGGTGGGACCCTTGTGTCGGCCACAGGAAAGGATCAGAATATGTTATAAATGTGCAGAGGCTAGCAAGTGGATGCCACATATATCACACCATGTGTTAATCCACCGACACTTCATTCGAGAAAGTCCCTGGTGCTATGTGGTCAAGTATCCATTATGTGAGCCACCACGCCAAAGCAAGGGTAGATTATATGTGGTAAAAGTTTTAGATTGTCTGGGAAAGGGGTAGAGTAGAGGTGTCAGAGCTCTCTGCTCAAGTCTTCTGAACCAGGAACGCAGTCTGAAAAACTGCCATCCAACATGAACATGTACATCTTCTGCCTGCATAAGATCCAGTTTGGTGTAGGCGTTAAGTGTGCGGCCTCTAATCTGGGAGAACCGGGTTTGATTCCCCACTCCTCCACATGCAGCTGCTGGTGTCACCTTGGGTCAGTCATAAGTTCATTCAGTTTGGTGTAGTGGTTTGGTGCCAGTTTGGAGCCAGTTTGGTGTCGTGGTTAAGCGCGCGGACTCTAATCTGGGAGAACCGGGTTTGATTCCCCACTCCTCCACTTGCACCTGCTGATGTGACCTTGGGTCAGTCACAAGCTCTGGCACAGCTGTCCTTGAAAAAGAGCCGTTTCTCAGAGCTCTCTCAGCCCCACCCACCTCACAGGGTGTCTGTTGTAAGCCGCTCTGAGACTCCAAGTGAAGGGCGGGGTATAAATCCAATCTCTCCTCCTCCTCCTCATTCAGAGCTGTTCTCTCAAGGACAGTTCTGGAAAGAGTCCTCTCAGCCCTGCCTAACTCACAGGGTGTCTGTTGCGAGGAGGGGAAGGGAAAGGAGTTTGCAAGCCACCCTGAGACTCCAAGTGAAAGGCGGGGTAAAAATCCAACCTTCTTCCTGTCTCAAAGTTGCATATCCGTATTATTCAGGCACAGAACAGAATAGAGATGTGCAAAGTCGCTGCCTGTGATTGGTTGGCAGTATGGAGCCAATAAGCTTCAGTTCTTTGGACCATCTGCCTATCAGCATCAACTAATCTGGGCTGGATCACTGTCTATTATGATGTCCAAATACAGACACAGTGAGCCTCCTTAACCCAGAAGGGGCAAACTTGGAAGGATTATTCAAAGGGATGGTTTTCTCACAGAGCTTCTTGATCCATGCCACAGTAGCGTTGAGACTAGACTACTGCAATACACTGTACGTTGGTCTCCCCTCCAAATCAATCCAGAAACTCCAGCTGGTGCAGAATGCCACAGCTCGGCTATTATCGGGAGCTCGAAAGAGCACACATATTACTGCCATTCTACAGTTACTTCACTGGCTGAAATTTTGATGGTCATTCCGGCTGTTTGTCGCTGCATTTGTGGCTGTTCGGTAGGTTGCTTCACTACATCTCTTCTTAACCATGCGGCACAGTGCAGTCTGGGACCAGCATATCTTCGGGACTGCCTCTCCCTATATACCCCTGTTAAATACTGGGTTCTGGACGCATTGCAGTGATCAGTTCTAGTTTATTTAGTGATCTCAGAAACACAACAAGGACTAGCAGCAAGGTTTGAGCCCTGCTTATAAAGCATGCAAACACCACACCCCACACACACCCACTCCCAAGTTTTGGCTATTTACTTTACACTAATCTATTGGTTTACTCCAGGATCCTGGTAAGCTATTGTTCTTGAGTAACAAGCTCAATGGGTTCCAGGTACACTTAGAGGGCTGACTTAGGTTCAATACATAACACCCCTCCAAAGGGCGTTACACTCTCGAGATAACCTCCTGGCAATCCCTGGCTGAAAGGATATCTGACTGTCCTCAACCAGAGCCAGGGCCTTTTCAGCCCTGGCACCGGCCTCATGGAACTCTCTGCCTAATGACAGCCGGGCCCTGTGAGATCTAATGCAGTTCCACATGGCCCATAAGACAGAGATGTTCCGCCAGGCCTCTGGTCGAGGACAGCAATGATTTGCCATCAGCCTGGCCTCCCCATCTCCTCCCCTCTACAGAAGGACATGAAATACTTAGCACCATCTGATTACTTTGATTGTTGCTGTTTTTACTGTTTTTGAAATTTGTATCTTTTGAGAGAGAGAGAAAATGAAGGTGGAGGAGAAAGAGGAGGAGGAGATTGGATTTATACTCCACCCTTCACTACTGGAAGGTGTCTCAGAGTGCCTTACAATCCATTTCCCTTCCCCTCCCCACAACAGGTAGGTGTGTGTGAGGTCGGTGGGGCTGAGAGAGCTCTCGCGAGAACTGCCCTTGAGAGACCAGCTCTGAGAGAGCTTGTAAGTGACCCAAAGTCACACCAGCAGCTGCATGTGGAGGAGCGGGGAATCAAACCCGGGTCTCCCAGATTAGAGTCCATGCTGTTAACTACTACACCAAACTGGCTCTGTGTGTGTGTGTTTGTGTGTGTGTGTGTGTGTGTGTGAGAGAGAGAGAGAGAGAGAGAAAGAGAGAGAGAGAGAGAGAGAGAGAGAGAGAGAGAGATTATTATAATTGTATTTACAGTTTGTTGTTAACCGCCCAAAGCCCCAAATTG